>NC_053028.1:447522801-447632497 GCF_003073215.2 Triticum urartu
GTGTTAAGTATCCGCGAACGTCGACCAGGGCGAGGCCCACCTCTCTCCTAGGTGGTCGGAACCTGCCCTGTCGCTCCGCCTCAAAGATCCACTCGCGGGTGCTCCTCAAGCCGACCCGTCTTTAGTCACCACATGTATCATGTATAAAGTATATAGTATATACCCGTGATCAACTCCCGAGTGATCACGACCCGATAGTATAGCATGGCAGACGGACAAGGATGTAGGGCCACTGATGATAAACTAGCATCCTATACTAAGCATTAGGATTGCAGGTAAAGGTAACAACAGTAGTAGCAAGGACAGGCTATGCACCAGTATAGGATGAACGGGAAGCAGTAACATGCTACACTACTCTAATGCAAGCAGTATAGAGAAGAGTAGGTGATATCTGGTGATCAATGGGGGGGCTTGCCTGGTTGCTCTGGCAAGAGAGAGTGGTCGTCAACTCCGTAGTCGTACTGGGTAGCAGCGGCGTCGGTCTCGGTGTCTAGCGAGAGAAGAGGGGAAAGAAACAATAAATATAATGCAAACAAATGCATGACGATGCATGACATGACAAGTATCGGTGCTAGGGGTGCCCTATCGCGGTATGAGGTGATACCGGTGAAGGGGGGAAACATCCGGGAAAGTATCCCCGGTGTTTCGCGTTTTCGGACAGATGAAACAGAGGGGGAAAGTTGTGTGTTTGCTATGCTAGGGATGCGTGGCGGATAAACGGGCTGCGTATTCAAATTCGTCTCGTCGTTTTGAGCAACTTTCATGTACAAAGTTTTTCCATCCGAGCTAAGGATTTTTTTATATGATTTTCTAAAGTTTTAGCAATATTCTGAAATTATTAATAATTCGGAAATAAATGTAAAAATGCTATATGCACCCAGCATAGGGTACACAGAACTGTACCCACTGGCTGACAGGTGGGCCAGGGGTCCCAATTGACCAGTCAACATTTGACTGGTCAACAGGGGGTGGGGTCCTCCTGTCATACATCATCTAACTAATTACCGATTAGGTAGTTTAATTAGCAGATTAAGTTAATTAAGTTTAATTAATAGGATAGTTAATTAATTATATTTTCTTTTTTAAAAGTTTTCTTTTTATTTAATTTCACAGGTGCGTGGGCCCAATGGCCAGTGGCCCAGGCGGGTTTAGCGGGCGCGGCTAAACAGGTACGGGCGCCCGAGGCCTCCAAGGGCGCTCCCACGGGCCACGGCAGCGGCTAGAGGGGCGGCCTCGGCCACGGCGAGGTCGGCGGCGGCGCCTGGAGCTGCGGGGGTCGGCAGGCGAGCCGGCGTGGCCAGCGGCGTAGGCGCGGGCAAGGCAGCAAGCAGTGGGAGGCGGCGGCGGTCGGCGTGGCTGGGCGTCGGCGGATGCAGGGCGCAGTCAGCGCCGGCGAGGACGCCACGGGCGCGGGGTCATGGAGGGGAGAGATAGGAGGAGGGGGTTTCCTCACCCCACGTTGCAGGGGAACAAGCGGCGAGGCTCGAGGCGGCTGCTCGGGGGAGAGACGAGGGTGCGTTCCGGTGAGGTGGCTCCTGCGGCGGGGTCCCGGGTGGCGGCGACGCGGCGTCGGCGTCGTGGCGAGGAGGAGGCCGTCGGGGAGGAGATGAGGAGGCGTCCGGTGAGGTCCAGGTCGATGGCCGACGCGGCCGGCGCGGCGAAAAGCACCGGCGAGCGGGCGAGGCGCGAGGTCGAGCGCCCCCGGTCTAGATCTGGATCGGGGAGGGAGAGCGGGGAGTGGGGGAGAGTGGGGACGTGGGCTAGGGTTCGGTCGCCCAGGGGGTTATGGGGGAGTGGGGGGGGCGGCCTGGGCCTGGCCTGGTTAGCGGCTGGGCCACTTGGCCCAGTACGGGGGGGGGGGTCTGTCTTATTTTATTTTTGTTTTGTATTTCCTTTTCTTTTATTTATTTTCTTTTCTGTTTTATTTTATTCCTCATTGTAATTTAGTTTTGTGAAGTACAAAAATGATCCCTAAATTGGTAATAGGAATTATACCACTGCCACAATTAACTTGGCACCTAAATATATTAGTTTGTAATTGTTTATCATTTTAAAGCATTTAAATAATCATTTTTGCTACTGTTTTAGTTTATTTAGTGCATTTAAGTATTTTATTAAGAGATGATTTCTTCACCAGCATTTATTATGGATTATTAGACACATTAGGGACAATTTAGTTTTGACTTTTGAAAACTTTAATTGTTTTGACTTTAATCCAAATTTGAATTTGGTTCGGTTCCGAGCTAACACGAGATTATCAACAATAATCGAGGTGTCGTGGCATCATTACCAGAGGGTTACTGTAGCTTGATTACCCGGGCATCACAATTCTCCTCCACTACAAGAAATCTCGTCCCGAGATTTAGGAGCGGGAGTAAGGGGGAAGGGATTTGGTTATGAAATTCTAACGAATCTTTTCGGTCTTGGTTGCTCTTCTCGAAGTGGTCGATCCATTATATTGATGTCTTCATTTCTCTGCTTCAGGTCATTATGGTGAAGTCGTCCTTTTCTTCAGGCACTCCAACGTACTTATGAATAAGTAAGGGGCAGCTCAGTCATGACAGAATGTTTATGAGGAAAACCATCTGGGGTTAACCTATGAATGAGCATAAGATTATCTCTCGAGTTGAACATATAAAATGCATCGAGAGTAAGGTACGAAGGTACCATAAGAGGTTCCAAGAGGATAGATTGTTGCTCGAAGTCTGAACCAGAGTGAGACAGGGGTTCAGAGCGGCGAGAGTAAGTATAGCGTCTGATACCAGAACAGATCACTAGGCTGGTGGCCCGTGAATTACTTATGACGCCTCGCATGAGGAATAACTTTGGAAACAGGGGGGTACCGGAGAGTCAGGTTTCGATCCCGTGGAACTGTGGGTTATGGGCCCACCAGGTGGTTAAAAGTAGGAAGGTCGGTGACATCTTGCACAATCGTGTAAGCAAGGCATGTCAGAGGATAGTCTGTCAGTTATGTCGGTCAACAACATCGATACCAAGGGCGAGGGACGAAGAGAACCATTTTCCTGCTCGTTGAACGAGGCAGGCCAATAGGCAAGGTTCCCGTCCATCGGTGGCTACCGAAATGTCATCAACAACAGTAATAGGGTCTTGCTGACAGAATTGTACACCGAGGTATACACATAAGCAGGAGAATATTACTGCTTAGATCATATAGATCACAAGAAAGGTTAAACCAAATAATGGAAAGGAAAATGTGTTTAAACACATATATCAGGGGTATATCCTCCCCAAGGACAAGCAGAGCATGATATCCTTGGCAGGATATAATAAAAACTCTTTAGGAAAGGGGAAAGAAATTTCATGACAATACCCATACAACGGTGTTTGGTTAATTTCAACAACATTTAGCATGGTGCTTCAAATGTTCTTATTGAAAATCGGAGTAGCATAGACATGCTTCGAGATAGCATTGACATGGTCAACAGGTGAAGATCAGACTTTGGAAACAAAAAGGATCCATCAGGAACAACCTATAGAATAAGTCTTACAATTTCCTCATGGAAGAAAGGATAGCCTTGCTGAAAAGGAAACTATAACAATAGGGCCTTCGGCCAGGTGTGCTAGGCATGACAACACCTTACCGGGTCACATAAAGACCATTGTTATAAATCTTGGAAATATGTTCCAATCATCATATCTGACCGAGATTCAGATCTGATTGGTGTCAGGATAACTCAGACTCAGAATGTTTGAGAAGGAAGGGTGCAAAACAAATTGACGAGACGACATTGTAAGATTCTCGGGAAATGAACTATGAAGTGATTTTCGTTAACAAGAGTTCATCATTAATCCAAGGAGAGGACAAGGAGGTGTCTGGTGAACTCAACGGCAATTCATCGAGCTTTCCAAAAGATGGATTTCCACAATTAAGTTAACAAGGAAATAACATTTGTCAGATCAAATGATATAAGGGAGTATGCTCACGGAAAACATACACATTTAAACATTGGTTGAAAGGTGCGCCCAAAATATGGGTTGGGTTGCATGACCAATGTCAGAATGGTGATTCAATAATCAATAGTCTAAGAACGAACGGCCGACCATTATTCAAAGCAATAGGGTTGCTAAAAAGGCAGAATCCAAACAGCACCGTTCACTTGTTGGTACCCCGGTTGGAATCAACGCGAGGACCAAGAAAGAATAGTGATGATGAGAAGTATCACTATACCAAGAATTCTTAAGAGGAGGAGCAATCCTCACAACATCCTTGACATAAAAGATGGCAATACTCCAAGGTAAAGGAGGACAAATGCTGGATAGCAAGGATCTCAAGGTATAACACAAAACACGAACAAGTTTGTGTTGAACGGAAGGCAATAAAGTGGTCAAAGATAACACAAATCAGCGGGGGCAAGGATAGTATTTCTCATCATGAACTCAATTGATATCCTGGAAGAACTCATAAGGTCGATGATGATCACGACACATTTGTCGAGAGATTTCATGAAGATGTAATCAATCAGCGATGACATCAGGTCAAAGGAATGAGGAAGTGGAAGGTTATTGGAACCATGGGTAGGACACAAACTTGAAATCAAGCTTGTTGTTCAAGGCAAATGGAATGACGAGGGAGATCGGCGTAACCTTAGCTCATCATCGAAAGTTGTGCTCCGGGGTTAAGGACCAGGTAGCACAGTTAAAATTGGCACGATAATGATATAGCCAACCGGGCTAGGAAGGACTTGAAGGATTATTAAACTCATAAGCAATAAAAATTACTTATAGTTATTGATTCGGAGTACAGACTCTATCCACTGTCGGTGTCCTTGAGTGTCTAACAACTCAGAACCCGGGGAAAATTTTGGAATCAGTGAGAAATAATACTTGAAGAATAACTCATAAGAAGTTATGCAGTACCGCGATAATCTCGAGATACCAGAGGGGGGTAATACTCGATGACGGACCAAAGTAGTGGTTGGACTGGGGTATTGCTCTGCAGAAGAAAAGTGCTTAAACTTGCATGAGAAATGGTATTTAAAGGAGAACAAGGTCGGAATCCACGATCATAAAGGATCGAACCATGGATACAAGATGAACTTATAACAAGGGGTAATTATTTTTACGAGCAGCTTCCATGATAAGTTATACATCGTGTCCCTGGGCATGAACGCAAGGTTCAAGGTCGACTCCCACTTCTTCAATGTATAACCTTCCATTCACTTTTCGCTTTGATAAAGGCCTTAGTGTTGAAAGTTTTACCTGGTGAAATACCAGATGAGTATGACTCGTGAAAACTTCCGAGTTCACACATATAAAGGAAGGCATCGGATCAACCCGTTAGGGTATCGTGGAAAAATATAACACAATCTTCAAGAGTAGATATCACCAGCTCGAAAGCAGAGCATGGTTGGCAAAAGGAGAGGATACAATTTACCAAAGGCATTATGTATCGGAGAAAGAACTCACAAGGTGATTAATTATGAAGGACTCTGTCGGATAATAATCCAACAGTGGATATGGCGATCCACAATGGAGCTGATGTGAGTATCAATACCCAATCAGAGGAAGAAAGAATGCAAATGCATCGATTTATAGAACATTTGAATAATTCAACATCTAAATAGCATAGTAATTATGATTTTCAATTCAAGGGATCAGGAGCAAAAGCTCTGATCAAGGATGGATAAGTCAACTAGACTTAGGGGTAAGATCGATGGCAATCTGATTGGCCAAGAACCAGCTCATGTTCGAAAGACGTCTGAGCCGGAAGGTAATTTATAATGATCAACTGTTGATTGCGTGCATTCACACACATATTGAATCAAAAGACTCAAAATGATAATGACAAGGGAAGCCATTAAGATTACGAGACTTATGGGATTAACCATAATGCAAGCAAGCAAAAATTTCAGGAGCAATAGGTTGCTTAGGATTTTCGGAAGACCGAAGGGTATTTCGAAGAATTTTGTGAACTGCATGAATATCTGGGGATGAGCGGATACTCGATAAATGCGAGTAATTATCCGTAGTGGTATGCATGTGGCAGAGAACTCCAAGGCAGTAGGTACAAAGTATTCTCGGGGTATCTTATAATAACAAGATCGACTGGGAATAAAAGTAAGCACGCCAGGTGTAAGTATTTATCCATACGGATATTTTGGTGGAAGGGAATTGCAAAAGCAACGGGCACAAGGTCTCGAGAGAATATCGGAGAGTATCTTCGAAACCTACTGGTGCAGCCGGCGATCATCTGGACTGAAGGGGCTCTCCGGGAGAAAGTAGTTTCGAGAACCTAAAGTTAGATTTTAGTAAAAATCGTTTAACCCGAATAGAAGAGAGTTCAGAATCCCGGAGTAAAGATCGAGGAGTAAAAGATCCTAATACCACCCAATGGCAACATGGGCCCATAGGCCACACAGCCATGTTAGTAAAGGTTTTGCAATGACTAGACTCAACTTCGGCCAAGGAGTTGGAAAGGGGATTCCTACAGGAAGTCGGCTCTGATACCAACTTGTGACGCCCCCGATTTGACCGTACACTAATCATGCACGCAAATGTGTACTATCAAGATCAAGGACTCACAGGTAGATATCACAACACAACTCTACAAATAAAATAAGTCATACAAGCATCATATTACAAGCCAGGGGCCTCGAGGGCTCGAATACAAGAGCTCGATCATAGACGAGTCAGCGAAAGCAACAATATCTGAGTACAGACATAAGTTAAACAAGTTTGCCTTAAGAAGGCTAGCACAAACTGGGATACAGATCGAAAGAGGCGCAGGCCTCCTGCCTGGGATCCTCCTAACTACTCCGGGTCGTCGCTAGCGGGCATCACGTAGTAGTAGGAACCTCCGGTGTAGTAGGAGTCGTCGTCGAAGGTGGCGTCTGGCTCCTGGGCTCCAACATCTGGTTGCGACAACCAGGTAGAAGGGATAGGGGGAAAAGAGGGAGAAAGCAACCGTGAGTACTCATCCAAAGTACTCGCAAGCAAGGAGCTATACTACATATGCATGGGTATCAAATGGAGTAAGGGTATCATATGTTGACTGAACTGCAGAATGCCAGAATAAGAGGGGGATAACTAATCCTTTCGAAGACTACGCTTCTGGCAGCCTCCGTCTTGCAACATGTAGAAGAGAGTAGACCGAAGTCCTCCAAGTAGCATCGCATAGCATAATCCTAACCGATGATCCTCCCCTCGTCGCCCTGTGAGAGAGCGATCACCGGTTGTATCTGGCACTTGGAAGGGTGTGTTTTATTAAGTATCCGGTTCTAGTTGTCATAAGGTCAAGGTAAAACTCCAAGTCGTCCTGTTACCGAAGATCACGGCTATTCGAATAGATTAACTTCCCTGCAGGGGTGCACCACATACCCCAACACGCTCGATCCCATTTGGCCGGACACACTTTCCTAGGTCATGCCCGGCCTCGGAAGATCAACACGTCGCAGCCCCACCTAGGCACAACAGAGAGGTCAGCACGCCGGTCTAAACCTAAGCGCATAGGGGTTTGGGCCCATCGCCCTTAGCACACCTGCATGTTGCGTACGCGGCCGGAAGCAGAACTAGGCCCCTTAATACAAGAGCAGGCTTACGTTCCAATCCGGCGCGCGCCACTCAGTCGCTGACGTCACGAAGGCTTTGGCTGATACCACGACACCGGGATACCCATAACTACTCCCGCGTAGATGGTTAGTGCGTATAGACCAAATGGCCAAACTCAGATCAAATACCCAGATCTCGTTAAGTGTGTTAAGTATCCGCGAACGTCGACCAGGGCGAGGCCCACCTCTCTCCTAGGTGGTCGGAACCTGCCCTGTCGCTCCGCCTCAAAGATCCACTCGCGGGTGCTCCTCAAGCCGACCCGTCTTTAGTCACCACATGTATCATGTATAAAGTATATAGTATATACCCGTGATCAACTCCCGAGTGATCACGACCCGATAGTATAGCATGGCAGACGGACAAGGATGTAGGGCCACTGATGATAAACTAGCATCCTATACTAAGCATTAGGATTGCAGGTAAAGGTAACAACAGTAGTAGCAAGGACAGGCTATGCACCAGTATAGGATTAACGGGAAGCAGTAACATGCTACACTACTCTAATGCAAGCAGTATAGAGAAGAGTAGGCGATATCTGGTGATCAAAGGGGGGGCTTGCCTGGTTGCTCTGGCAAGAGAGAGTGGTCGTCAACTCCGTAGTCGTACTGGGTAGCAGCGGCGTCGGTCTCGGTGTCTAGCGAGAGAAGAGGGGGAAGAAACAATAAATATAATGCAAACAAATGCATGACGAAGCATGACATGACAAGTATCGGTGCTAGGGGTGCCCTATCGCGGTATCAGGTGATACCAGTGAAGGGGGGAAACATCCGGGAAAGTATCCCCGGTGTTTCGCGTTTTCGGACAGATGAAACAGAGGGGGAAAGTTGCGTGTTCGCTATGCTAGGGATGCGTGGCGGATAAACGCGCTGCGTATTCAAATTCGTCTCATCGTTCTGAGCAACTTTCATGTACAAAGTTTTTCCATCCGAGCTACGGATTTTTTTATATGATTTTCTAAAGTTTTAGCAATATTCTGAAATTATTAATAATTCGGAAATAAATGTAAAAATGCTATATGCACCCAGCATAGGGTACACAGAACTGTACCCACTAGCTGACGGGTGGGCCAGGGGTCCCAATTGACCAGTCAACATTTGACTGGTCAACAGGGGGTGGGGTCCTCCTGTCATACATCATCTAACTAATTACCGATTAGGTAGTTTAATTAGCAGATTAAGTTAATTAAGTTTAATTAATAGGATAGTTAATTAATTATATTTTCTTTTTTAAAAGTCTTCTTTTTATTTAATTTCACAGGTGCGTGGGCCCAATGGCCAGTGGCCCAGGCGGGTTTAGCGGGCGCGGCTAAACAGGTACGGGTGCCCGAGGCCTCCAGGGGCGTTGCCACGGGCCACGGCAGCGGCTGGAGGGGCGGCCTCGGCCACGGCGAGGTCGGCGGCGGCGGCGCCTGGAGCTGCGGGCGTCGGCAGGCGAGCCGGCGTGGCCAGCGGCGTAGACGCGGGCAAGGCAGCAAGCAGTGGGAGGCGGCGGCGGTAGCGAGCGGGGATGGGCCCCGGGCGCGGCAGCAGGCGAGCGAGGCCGTGCGGGGCGAGCTCCGGAGGCAGAGGCCAACGGCGAGCGTGGCTGCGGGCGGTGGGGAGCAGGAGCGCGCGGCCAGGGGGTGCAGCGGGCGGCGCCGTCGAGGGGGCCGCGAGCGGAGCGGGGCAAGTCGCGGTGGGCGGCGTGGCTGGGCGTCGGCGGATGCAGGGCGCAGTCAGCGCCGGCGAGGATGCCACGGGCGCGGGGTCAGGGAGGGGAGAGAGAGGAGGAGGGGGTTTCCTCACCCCACGTTGCAGGGGAACAAGCGGCGAGGCTCGAGGCGGCTGCTCGAGGGAGAGACGAGGGTGCGTTCCGGTGAGGTGGCTCCTGCGGCGGGGTCCCGGGCGGCGGCGACGCGGCGTCAGCGTCGTGGCGAGGAGGAGGCCGTCGGGGAGGAGATGAGGAGGCGTCCGGTGAGGTCCAGGTCGATGGCCGACGCGGCCGGCACGGCGAAAAGCACCGGCGAGCGGGCGAGGCGCGAGGTCGAGCGCCCCCGATCCCGATCTGGATAGGGGAGGGAGAGCGGGGAGTGGGGGAGAGTGGGGACGTGGGCTAGGGTTCGGTCGCCCAGGGGGTTATGGGGGAGTGGGGGGGCCGCCTGCGCCTGGCCTGGTTAGCGGCTGGGCCGCTTGGCCTAGTACGGGGGGGGGGGGGCGGTCTTTTTTTTTTTTTGTTTTGTATTTCTTTTTCTGTTTTATTTTATTCCTCGTTGTAATTTAGTTTTGTGAAGTACAAAAATGATCCCTAAATTGGTAATAGGAATTATACCACTGCCACAATTAACTTGGCACCTAAATATATTAGTTTGTAATTGTTTATCATTTTAAAGCATTTAAATAATCATTTTTGCTACTGTTTTAGTTTATTTAGTGCATTTAAGTATTTTATTAAGAGATGATTTCTTCACCAGCATTTATTATGGATTATTAGACACATTAGGGACAATTTAGTTTTGACTTTTGAAAACTTTAATTGTTTTGACTTTAATCCAAATTTGAATTTGGTTCGGTTCCGAGCTAACACGAGATTATCAACAATAATCGAGGTGACGTGGCATCATTACCAGAGGGTTACTGTAGCTTGATTACCCGGCATCACAGTCGGAGGAGCGTCCGGTGCACGCCTTGTGTTCGCCACCGCCTCCGAACCAGGCTTTGGAGCCTGGCTGGTGGAGGCGCAATTGGCAGCCTCTCCGAATATAGTCCGGCGAGGTCTCTTTGTCCTGAAGAGAGCACGAGTGTTAATATGCTTTAAAGATATAACACCTGGGATAAGGAGGCGCGTCATACCTTTGCGCTCACGCCTCGGTCCGGACTGCACCTCTTTTCTACCCACGGGGCCCTACGGCCCCTCATTGGCTTGTCGCCGCAGGTTCGGCCTCCCGTCTCAGAAACCTCCCCTGCAAAGCTCGGTTGTAATTAGGAAACTAAAAACGCGAGAGAGCGGACCCCTATTTGGGGTACTGGGACTTCAAAATCAGTTACCTCGGAGGGCCGGGATTAGCCCTGGGTAATCGGCCGTAATGGCCACCAAGGCGTTGTCCTTGCTCAATTGATGGAACACTCCATCAATCAGCTCCACAGATAAGTCCGGATCCTCTTGAGAGGCCGGGTCGAGGGACCGTCCTGGGTCCTCGGGTTGTGGAGGAGGGCTGTTTATTTCTTTAACAGCCTGGCGCAGTTCCTGCGTTGAAGTCGCTAGACTGAATATTTAAATGGGGATATAAAACGGATGGGCAAGATGCGACCACTTACCCAGCTTGGAGGATTGTACATAGAAAATCCACCCTTGGGTCGACGCGGAGAAAATCCTCCTCTTCTCCCTTGTACAAAGCGGACAAGGTGTTAGAGCCGCAGCCGAATCCGGCCCCTTACGGCCGTAGCGGGTGGCGTCGTCCTCCCCGTTGAAGTCCCACATGGGGTGGCCTCTATACTGTAGCGGCTGCACCCCTCGCATGATGCATGCGGCCATGACCCCGATCATGGTCAGTCCGGAATGAGCTAACAATCTTATCCGGCCCATCAGGTAAATAACGTCCTTGTCACTTTCCCTCTGAGGGCTCCATGGACGCCAACTTAGGCCCTTCTTTAGTGCAGCACTGTCGAACTTAGGGAGGCCGATCCGGACAGGATCCGGCAGCGGAACGTCCTCTATGTAAAACCATTCCGAAGGCCAGTCCTCGGACACCTTCTTTGGGGTTCTAGATAGATATCCGGTCCCGGCGATGCGCCACACTTCGGCTCCGCCCACTTGATACACTACCCCTTCTTAGAACGGGGCACAAGGCAGAATAGCTCTTTCCACAGCCCGAAATGAGCCTCAACACCCAAAAACAGCTCGCAAAGGGCTACGAAGCCCGCGATATGCAATATGGAAGCAGGCGTGAGGTTGTGCAGCTGGAGGCCATAGAACTCCAGAAGCCCCCAGAGAAACGGATGAATTGGAAATCCGAGCCCTCTTATTATGTAAGGGGCAAGGCATACTCGCTCTCCTTTGGAGGGATTGGGGACGCTCTCCGCTTGCTCTCCACCATTATAGGTGGCGAGTCCGGCTCGAACCAGGACCATATAGGCCGGGGGGAGAAATCCCTTGGTCTGGAGCTCCACTAGCTCGCTGTGCAGGAGGGAACACCTCTTCCAATCTCCAGGCTGAGGGCTGGAAGGGTGAGAGGAGGAGCTGCGGCGGCCGGCCATGATAGAATGGACCTCTGTCGGATACGCTTTGATGAATACTCGCGGAAGGGAGAAGGTGTGGCTTGGATCTAAATCCACGTGCCCTTAAATAGGCGGCTCATTTACACGGCTAGGGGTGTGCATGTAAAAACACTAAGACTTTTTGTATTCGTTTGACACGTGGGAGACGGCCATTATTGGGCGTAGAAGCCAAGGAGTGCAACATTTACAAGAAACCAGACTTTATTCAATAGGTACACGGAATTTGGAGGAGAACCCGCCTTGCAATGCCGAAGACAATCTGCGCGCTGGACTCATCGTCATTGAAGCCTGGTTCGGGGGCTACTGAGGGAGTCCTAGATTAGGGGGTGTCCGGATGGCCGGACTATACCTTCAGCCGGACTCCTGGACTATGAAGATACAAGATTGAAGACTTCATCCTGTGTCCGGAATGGACTTTCCTTGGCGTGGAAGGCAAGCTTGGTGATACGGATATGTAGATCTCCTACCATTGTAACCGACTTTGTGTAACCCTAACCCTATCCGGTGTCTATATAAACCGGAGGGTTTTAGTCCGTAGGACAACAATCATACCATAGGATAGCTTCTAGGGTTTAGCCTCTCCGATCTCATGGTAGATCTACTCTTGTACTATCCATATCATCAATATTAATCAAGCAGGACGTAGGGTTTTACCTCCATCAAGAGGGCCCGAACCTGGGTAAAACTTCGTGTCCCTTGCCTCCTGTTACCATCCGGCCTAGACGCACAGTTCAGGACCCGATCCGCCGGTTTTGACACCGACACTCATGAACTCATTGAGTTTCTTAAAGTTTATAAGTTTGAAATATTTCAAATGGAATTCAAATCATTTTCTAGCCCCTTTTCATTTCTTTAAATGAAGAAGTCATATTATCTTTAGTCTAGGGCTTTGTGATGAAATGAATTTCAAGTCATGGAGATCAAAATAGAAGATGAAAGTATTGGGAAAGTCCTTTTATTCCCTCTCATTCAACTTTCAAAAAGTTTCAATTTCCACTCAATTACACACAATCAATCACACAACAGTCAAACAAACAATCATAATATTTTTTTATTTGATATAATATTCCAAAATTTAGAACTTTGGGATGTTTCAAACTACCACCCTTAAAATGAATCTCATCCTCGAGATTCGAAGAGGCTCATAAAAAGGTTAGGTTTGGGGGTCTCCTTGAAAATCCATTCACCAATACAAGGTATGGGGTGCTACCACCCTTGGAAGCATGGTTACGGTTCCAACAAAACTGATGTACTCCGTCCATTTGGTTGACGGTGTCAGTCTTCTCATATTCTCCAGGATAACTCCTTCACTTGTGCTCTTCCGGTAATGGCATGACATTTTCCTCAAAATCTGGAGTCCTTGCATCAAAATAAGATCCTTCCGAGTCCGAGACTGTCGCCAATGCTAAACAACTATCGAAAATCTCATGGTAGTCAACAATCGCTGGTTCTCCTATAGGAAATGGGTCTGGGTTGAATCTCACCATATAACCTACGATTGGCCACACGTTCCTGTACAGGGTTTCCATCGTCCTTCCATTCTAAGGTTTTTGGCTTGTCGGCACTCTTGTAAGGTTTTATGGCTCTCTGATTTTCCATCAACATATGATAGATCATGATAGAAGTATTCGGTACGGGGGCCAATCCATCCCGTACTTGAATCATTACCACATACGCGGATAGTAAATCACATATTCTAACACTTGGGCATCCTCACAAGCATTGCATAACTTCTCTTCTCCATGACCTGGGTTTGAGTAAATCCATTTGTCCTGGAAACCAAACAAAACCTCTATCATTTATTCACAACTCTTGGGTTTATGTAACCTCCTATGGAACGTCTACTGATGAAATCGCAACTTCTTCCATAATTCTTCCTGCAACAAGGTTGTGCCTGTTCCTCTTTAAATCCTGGGTCATGTGGGTTATGGCCCACTTCAACACTTGTATATCTTTAACTCATCCTTGGAGTTACTATTGTTCCATATTCTGACATTACATCTCCTTTAAATCCAATAGTACTTCATTCCCTCATACTCTTGGGGTAACCATCATTACAAAAACGAAACTCTAATGTATTTTCCCCAAACTCCACTCTGCGGAATACATTTTCCTTTCCATCGCCCAGGTGTTCTCATAGGGTATTACCATTAAAATAAAATGTACTCGTTCATCCATAATTCATACTCTCTTCATGTCAAATCCTTTATTACATCCTTAATTAAGTACTACTCAAAACTCAAATTTCAAAAGTACTTTATTACAAATGCTGCCATCCACATAGTTTAGTATGGTCAAGCATTACTTCCATCTCTATTCATTTGCCCTTCTTGAAGATGCTCCAGTCCCATTGGAATTGTTTGAGGTGATCCTTGAAAGCATCGATCTTTTATTTATCATGGTGGCCATGAGCTTCATATCCATCATTTCTGCATGCAACTCCCTCATGTATTCCTGAGTATAACGAAGTCTTGCTTCTAGTATTTCGCCAATCTGACGTATGGCTTCCATAACAGCTTCACTAACAGAGTCGTAGAATGTTGCTCGTGGTACTCGATAAATGAAAAAAGTATTGCCCCATAATCTTTGGGCAAACCCCTTTCACATGATGGAGGTTGTCGGATCGTGGGGTCTGGCCAACCCTTGAGGTTCAAAAAATGGGGTGCACATGAAGATCTCTCTCTTCCTCGATCGTGGGTTCCAACAAAGCCTTGAGGTTCGAACACTGGGGTGCGCACTAAGATCTCTCTTTTCCTCGGTCACTCTCGCAGTGATTTCTAGGCCTAGCTCGCCGAACCCAAGGAACAAGAGACACGAGAGTTATACTGGTTCGGGCCACCATTGTGGTGTAATACCCTACTTCAGTGTGGTGTGATGGATTGCCTTGTAGGCTAAGGATGAACTAGTACAGTGGACGAACAGCCTCCTGAGGAGAGGTGTTCTTGAGCTTGATGAGCTGGTGAGATGGCCTTGGTGGAATTGATCCGATCCAAGATGAGCCGATCCGTGACTAAGGTGGTGGCTAGCCCTATTTATAGCGGCCCTGGTCCTTTTCCCAAATGTTTAGACGGGAAGGGATTCCACAACGACCAATTTCGAAGGGGGACAACTAGTACAAGTTATCCTGACAAAAGGTGGTCTTCGCCTGCCAAAGGCTCTGGTGGTGACGCTACCGTGGGCTCCGCGGTGACCTCGGTCCTGCCGTCCCACTGGTCTTGGTCTTGTTGCACCAATATGGAAACCTTTGACTGATGGCTCAGGACTCCTTGCCTGCACCTGCTTCCTTAGCACCAAAGTGGAAACAAGTACTCTGCGCCCGCTGGCGCCCGCTTGGCCTTGGTCGTCATGGCTCACGTCACATGAACCTCGTGAGGTGCCCCTTGCATAGGTATCTCCGGTCCTCGGGAGCCAGCCTAGGGAGGCCGCCTCGGAGGAGATCTTCGTGTCATTCGCCTCACGAGGCTTGGCCCCTCGCGAGGGTCTAGAGTGGTTGTTGATGAAGATGGCCCGTACCAGGCCGCTGGATGAGCCACGCCCCGGGCCATAGGCAGGCAAGTCTGGGTACCCCCATTCCCAGGACACCGACAGTAGCCCCCGGGCCCAAGGTGCGATCGGACTTGGCTTCGAAGTGAAGCCGAAGGGCAAGTGTGGAGCATCGCAGGCCCCAATAGCCTGCGGCCTTGATTGAAACGTGGCAATTGACATGTCGTGGGCATTTTCGCTTTCCCATGCTGCCTAAGTAACCACCCGACTTGATGAGACCCTGCTGCATGCAGAATAAATTCATCATTACCTTAGATCATGGAGGCCAGCGGTTGGCCTCCCTCTAGCTATAAATGAGGGGAGGGGCGGAGCCCCCATTGCTCATCTCTTCCTCCACCCCGCTTGCTTCCTCTTCTTCCCCTTTGCTTTGCCCTCTTGCAGCGACACCCATGGCGTTGACGAAGAGATTCACGGCTGCGGAGAAGGGGAAGGCGCGTCAGGAGGGGCCGGACTCTCCGCTGCCCTAGCGGGGTCGTGGCCGCCCCCACAAGCACACCACGACTCCTGCCATGGCCGCTCCGGGGCACGGGTGGACTTCTTCGGGGTGTGGCGCCGTTCCAGGCGGCGGCGGCGTCCCCTCGTGTGGTGGGAGCCGCCCAAGATGCGATAGTCCTGTCCACGAAGGGAGGCGCGCCATGGTCGCCCGACCTTCCTGTTACGTCTCCAACGTATCTATAATTTTTGATTGTTCCATGCTATTATATTATCTATTTGGGATGTTTAATGGGCTTTAATAAGCTATTTTATATTATTTTTGGGACTAACCTATTAACCGGAGACCTAGTGCCAGTTTTTTTTCCTATTTCAGTGTTTCATAGAAAAGGAATACCAAACGGAATGAAACCTTCGCGATGATATTTCTTGGACCGAAAGCAAACTAGGAGACTTGGAGTGGAAGTCTAGAACACCGTGAGGTGTCCACGATATAGGAGGGCGCGCCTAGGGGGATAGGCACGCCCCACCCTCGTGGGCCCCATGGAGCTCCACCGACGTACTTCTTTCGCCTATATATACTCTTATACCCTAATAACATCAGGAGGAGCGACGAAACCATTTTTCCAACGCCACAACCTTTTGTACTCGTGAGATCCCATCTTGGGGCCTTTTCAGGCGATCTACCGGAGCGGGAATCGATCAGAAGGGCCTTTACATCAACACCATATCCTCTCCGATGAGGCGTGAGTAGTTTACCACAGACCTTCGGGTCCATAGTTATTAGCTAAATGGCTTCTTCTCTCTCTATGATCTTCAATACAAAGTTCTCCTCGATGTTCTTGGAGATCTATTCGATGTAATACTCTTTTGTGGTGTGTTTGCTGAGATCCGATGAATTGTGGGTTTATGAACTTGATTTTCTATGAATATTATTTGCTTCTTCTCTAAATTCTTATATGCCTGATTCGATATCTTTGCAAGTCTCTTTGAATTATCGGTTTAGTTTGGCCTACTAGATTGATCTTTCTTGCAATGGGAGAAGTGCTTAACTTTGGGTTCAATCTTGCGGTGTCCTTTCCCAGTGACAATAGGGGCAGCAACGCACGTATTGTATTGTTGCCATTGAGGATAAAAATATGGGGTTTATATCATATTGCTTGAGTTTATCCCTCTACATCATGTCATCTTGCTTACTGCGTTACTCTGGTCTTATGAACTTAATACTGTAGATGCATGCTGGGTAGGGGTTGATGTGTGGGGTAATAGTAGTAGATGCAAAATCGTTTTGATCTACTTGACATGGACCGGATGCCTATATTCATGATCATGGCCTTAGATATATTCATAACTATGCACTTTTCTATCAATTGCTCGGCAGTAATTTGTTCACCCACTGTAATACATGCTATCATGAGAGAAGCCACTAGTGAAACCTATGGCCCCCGCGTCTCTGTCTTATTATATTGCATATCTTTATTATCACATCTCGTTTACTATTTTGCAATCTTTATTTTCCAATCTATACAACAAAATACCAAAAAAATTTATCTTATTATCTCTATCAGATCTCACTTTCGCAAGTGATCGTGAAGGGATTGACAACCCCTTTATCACGTTGGTTGCGAGGTTCTTGATTGTTTGTGTAGGTACTAGGTGACTTGTGTGTTGTCTCCTACTGGATTGATACCTTGGTTCTCAAAAAGTGAGGGAAATACTTACACTGCTTTGCTGCATCACCCTTTCCTCTTCAAGGGAAAACCAACACAATGCTCAAGAGGTAGCACTCCCCGGCCATGGTTCCACTCGGCGGAGGTGCTGCCGGAGTTCGTCGTGTGGTCGGAGAACCCGGCCGACACATGGCTTCAGCTTCCGCGCTCCTTTGCCATCGAGCTGTCGGCCTCGGGTCCCAGCGGCCTCTGGCTGCAGGCCGACGGCTGCTGCAGCAAGGCTTTGTGGGTCGCGGTGGAGGTCTCTGTCATGGGCAACGTATCCCTAGCCCGTGGCTGGCAGACATCTGCCCGCGTGCGCGGCCTGGGAAGGCGGTGCACCCTCCACTTCAAACACGATGGGGCCGCGACCCTCTTCGTGAGGGTGTTCGGGGAAGATGGTCGGCGCGCCGGGTGCTGCCCTGAAGACAGCGAGGGCGACGGGGCGCTCGGCCTTGGCGATGGTCATGACGAGGAAGAGGGCGGTCTTGCCCCCGGTGGCGACCATGGCTCGTTTGGCAATGACAACTCCTCCTCCGACGAGAGCTCTTACATCCCCAGACCAGCATGAAGGCCTCTATCAAACGGCGGCAACCTTTGACAATTCTTTTATCTTCAGGGCCTAACTCTGTGAGCAGCCGCCCCGTCCGTGTCCACGGGCAAGTAAGATGCCGCACATCACGATGCCAGGAGAGATGGACCGAGGGCCGATCGTACGCCGTCCCGCGGCAAGAAGCCTAAGATGAACACAGCGAGCGCCCCACAAGTGATGCGGGAAGTGGCTCTGAGCTATTATAGTGACTTTGGAGGATAAATCCTCGGCGGATTGTCACACTATTTAGGCGTAGCGTGTCGGCCGGAGCGCTAGTCATTTGTGAGAGCTCGTTCGTAATTGTCCTACACTTTAAATGCTTATTGCATCTTCTTCCTACATTAACACAAAATCAATGGAGCTAGTTACGTTGCGACCGGATAATCGAAGACGGATAACATAAAATGTCAAACTAGTAGCTAGCTTAATAAGTTCGTACTTGTCTATGAGTGTTTAATGTTTAATTCGATATGAGTTGTGTTTGATTCGTTGCGCGGTTTATTCAATGTCCAGCTTTAATCGACAATAGACAACCGGGAAGCGACTGAACGCTTAGGCGAATGCAGCCCAGAGTGGTTTCCTACCTCTGTGTCTGGTAGGGGGTCCACAGTCTACGCTGGCAGGACTCGCCTGCTCAAGGGTCTACTGCCTTGTTGCCTGCGGACCGCAGGAGCCGCAGCCTTATCACGGGAAGGCATGACGCACACGAAAGGTCCCGGGGCGAATTCTCCCTTCCAAAGCCCTGACATCGAAGGGCCTACACCAATCATGGCCCCACACGAACACCACTATATGCTCGGCTGGATAAATCGCCCGAGTCAGGGCATCCGTGCAAATGCATAGTCTTTGAGCAGGAGGAGGTTGCGATGCGGCTAACCGCAACTCAATCGAGACGTGCGGCCTCGCGAACGCGTCCAGAGTAGGTATGCGTAACCTCTAGAAATGGTAGGGACAGGGCTCTGGCAGGCGTGCCCCTCTTTATGGATTGATCCTCTCAGCGCACGCACACTACACATCCCTGGCCACTAAGTTACCTGCGCGTAGCGAGCACGCAGGGAGAGAGAGACGTCCAGGAAAACGGGTCGCCATCCTCGTCCGTGGTACCCTGATTATTCCAGACACAAAGACACACCAGCGAGAGAAGAAGGAGGAGTGCAGAAAAGAGAGAGCGTTGTACACATGCTCAGAGGAATTACGAAGAACGCCAAACTCCAAAGCGTATCGCAGCACATAAGAATAAAGTGCGGCGGCAATATGTGCTAAGCGAGAGAGAGCATACTCATAGACCAGCTCGCTAATGACGCTTTAGTCAGTCTGCTCTCAGAGCGCGAGGAGCCTTGAAGTATCGGTTGCCCTCTCGTACGGACGCTTAGGCCGTGGAAGTGTGAGAGCCACCTCGAGCCCGCACGCGAAATGTGCCGGCCATTCCACAGGTAGACATAGGGAGGCAAGGGTACGAGCACACACCATTAACTTAACGGCTGGAATGTCTCTACCGGGGATGCGGGAGGGCTCTTCTAATGCCAAGAACTGTTGACGAGTCCTACAAATGGCGATGTCGATAGAGCTAGGAGAGGGTTCCGGAGCAGGTGTGATAGCACAATCCGATGCGTATCGCATCGAGGGATCCGTCTTTGTGTCGCCAGGCGCGTGGCGCTTATGAGGGCTCATAAGAGACCACTAGGACCGATCCCAGCAAGGGGCATCCCATGATTAATGAGTTGAGATAAAGCATTGGGTTAGCAGACCACACGTTAGCTAGATGCGAGAGAACACCCAGGCATTTAAGGGACGCTAAACCTAGAGATGCTCTAGACCTCACACTCTTGGGAAGGGCGATTGTTATCACTTGGGTATCTGGTCACGCACTCACGACAGTGGTCACTGGAGACGACAAGACCCCTCGTGTGTTGTAGTATACGACACCGAGAGGTTAAGGTTATCATATGCACGGGTCGGCGGTAGCGACCACACGCGTAGGCAGATACGGAGCGCAGATGCCTGTATTGCCTCCCCAGCAGTGATCCTATCCCTTCCGCACAGCAGCCAGCTAGCGTAGATCTCATCACATCGCTCCCCAGAGTCCGACCGCGACGCGACAAGGAGAGTAGCCTTGACCTAGAGTCTTCAGAAATGACTAGTTATCGTCTTCTAAGAAGTCACGTAGAAAACAAGTACCCGGGGTTCCGCAATGAGTAGGAGTACTTGGTGCGTGGTGGTGTGTGATGGAGCCAGCAACACGGCATCTGGAGCTCTGGCGTGCACGCACAACCCCCTACTCCAATCGCGAGGATGGTCTCGATCTTATTCTTCGAAAGGTCCCCGGAGCAGTCTTAGGCAGCCCTGAATCCAGGCAATCACGAACGATGCAGTCTGATGCGTGCTGGGCTTGGACGCATTGCGCGAGACAGGGTGATTAGATCGGCTGCGCAGAGAGGCCACTAAGAGTCGGATTCCGTGCTGTGACCGAATTTCCAGAGGCCTTCCTCCGCGACCGCGACCACGAATTTTCGATATGTACAGTAAGAGAACGCCGTTCCAGTGCTCGAACCGAAGTAGTAGGACGCCAACAAGCAGATCCTGGGCAGGGCCATGGTGGGGACAAAAAGTCTCGCACAACGTATCACTACGCCTCGAGGGTAGAAGCTGAGAACACATATTTACCAACAGAGGAGTCGAGCACTGCCGACAACATTGCATATGGTACATCACATGTATCGAGGGAGACGTCAGTATCAGAGCATGGGTGCGCCCCCACGCGATTTTCCTGTCATACCGAGGGACTTCACACATCACCACCTGCGAGCAGTCTTTTCATGTTCGCGCGTATCTGGAGAGAGAGCGAGGGTCCCTCCTAGGGAGCTTGCTAGCCAAGCTTGTGGGCGCATGTGGGCTGGAGTGGCGTCGAAAACGGCGCCCAGTACTAGACAATTGCGCCGCAATCACGATACAGTCACAACACACAAGACTAAGCTTAGATCAAGAATCCAGTCTCCAGGCGAGAGCTCGTGCCAAACACTCGCGCGGTCCGGTGTACACGACAATGGCTTTTCACAGTCTGAAACTTGCGGTCAGTGCGGAGCACCGCGCGCTCGGATCCTAGGGAACTCTACGCGATTCTTCGACCAGACGCATAAGGATGGGCTCCATGAAAGGGATGTCATGAGAGAGTGACGCGGAGCCGTGCGCCCTCACGCCCTTTACTCAGACGACCGAGGTGTCTAAGCGGCAATCGCGCCTCGAATCCGGTAGAGCTGCTACGCACTAGATCCTGACCGAAGGTTTAGGTCAGTCGTCAGAGTAGTTTTAACCAGGTGGCGGATCGGCACACCCCGCGCATTACGCCGTTCCTTTCGGACGGATGGGTCTCTTCGTGTGGACATCGAGCATGGCAGAAGGGCAGCGGCGAGGCCCGCCTAGGCCAAGGATGCTTTGTATGAGACGCTCCTCCTGACGGGAGGATATCAGGCCAAGGCGGCTCACATTACCGGTTCCGTGTATAGCACAGTGCCGAGAGAGAGAAAAAACAAGATAAAGGAAGGAAGCCACTCGAGCGAAAAGCGCACGGTCACGCTCGAGGAGCACACCCAAAGGACGAGGAGGGCGATCAGCACGACCAAAGAACTGCATTTGGCGCAGGGGCAAAGACTTCCGCTTTAGTCAGGATAGCTTGTGACTCTTGCTCGCTTCCCTTTGATTTTCTCTCGACATTCAGCCCGCTCATATGATAGTGAGTCAGGGGTCCGCCGTTCCGTCAGGAGAGCGTCTCACAATTTTCAGAAGGGGCCCGGGCAGTCAATTGTCCACCACCCCAGGCTCCTGCGCTTGCTCAAACGCATGGGACTCGAAGATCCGCATATTCATTGGGTAACAGAAGGCATACGAAGGACACTTAATATATAACGCGTAAAAAAACCAACGAATGTAAGGCACCGAACTCACCAACACACGCAGGGGGACGTGAGTGAGGAGAGTAAGTTCTTAGGAGAGAAGGCTGGGGACAGACGTAATGGAGACCGATTATGAGTCGCACCCGCGGACATCAGGTAGAGAGGGAGAGAGGAGAGGGCGTGAACTGAATCCGTGCCTCAGCGCACGTTCGACTTTCGGCAAACACAACACCTAAAGACCTACGAGTCAGAGACCGTCAGGCAAGGGTGATCCTCTCCTTGTATTTAGAATCGCCCAGCAACAGACCCTCGCGAGGCATGTTCTTCCTTGTATTGTTCATCATCATCAGCCCCAAGAGGCAATCCACCCACCACACACACTGGAGTAGGGTATTACACCACAACGGTGGCCCGAACCAGTATAAACCTTGTGTCTCTTGTGCAGTTCTTTCAGTAGTCTAGATCTTTGCGAGACGGAGAGGTAGAAGGCGTAATCTCGCGCGCACCCCAGAGTGTTCGAACCTTAAGGGTCTGCCGGAACCCGAAATCCGACATTTGGCGCGCCAGGTAGGGGTGCGCCGGAATTCGTCTTCCACCGCCCCGTTCTCCTCACCGTCGCGTCCATGTCCGATGCTCGCCGGGCCGCCGCGCGTCGAGCGCCGGGCGCCATGCCCTGGACTGTTCGTCAGTTGACTTCTTGCCTATCATGTTCCGGATACACTACTCCGAGTCCGTCAGCTCCACTGCTAGCCCCCCCCCAGATAGGCCCTTCGTACCTTCAGGAGTAAGCCCGAAGTGCGCGCGAGACGGCGGCCAGCGAACCACGCCTCAGCGGGGAGCTTCCCGCCGCTCGCGCACGACCACGGCAACACAGTTGGTCTCGCGGACGTCCTCGTCGTTCCCCGCGTAGCGTCGTCCATCAAGCGTGACTGTGAAACCCACGCGACTCAGCCTACCGGCACGGCGGGGGCACTCGCAGTCATCGTGCAAGCGCGGCTCTCTCAAACCGAAGGTCACATCCTCGAGCCATGTAACCCGTTGTTGGGGCGGAAAGACAGGCACGCACCGCTCACATCATTGCTTCAACACCAACCATAACCAGCGCCTCGCGTTCTCCCGTGCATCTGCCCGCGCTGTTGGCCTCCTCATACGCGCACTCCCTTTGTGGACGGTTCGCGAAGCTGCGCCTCAATAGCCACGCCAGGCGGCCCAACGAGAGCTCTGGGGCTGTCGCACACCTACCGGCGGACGACGCGTGAGAAAGGAAGAGTGGCCCTCGCAAAGTACTCAACCAATTCCTCGCTTAGGGCATCATAGACCATCGCCTCGAACTTTCGGCAATTTGGCCCAGCCAAGCAACGCAATACGCCAAGGTCTTGAGAGGCCTCAACCCCAGGACTGAGAGGACATATCGTGAACGCAGAGCCGCCGCGGGGGAGCTCGCGTTCACGGCGGTTGGCACGACCGGATCGCGCTGTCCATGTCCCGCGCTGTTGTGGAGCGGTCCGCACCAACACCAACCCCACCCCGCGCGGACCAGCCAAAGGCGAGACCGCAACGAGCCTCCGGGCGGGGTACCAGCCCGCCTCCTCATCCAAGAAAGAGTCCATGGCTCCAACGGCGCGTGGCCCCCCTGGGCGGAGCCCGCCTCCTGTTCCGAGGTGTGCCAGCGCCTAGAATGAAGCAAGCAGAAGAGCCGTTTCTGCCAACCGCAAAAGTCCCCAAATGGCTGCAGCCATCCCAACTCCGCCAAAAGGGCTTGCCCGGCTGCGCTCCCTGCTTCACCGGGTGCCTCCGGTGCACGCGGCTCGGCAGGTGAGACTGAGACCAAGCAAGGAAATGCCCATGCGGGGGATGGACTGTGCTGGGGAGGGAACACGCGGTGAAGCCGTCGCTCCGCACTGCTCCATTCGCGGCAACGCAACGCGAAGAACACAACGGCGTGTGCGACAGCACCACTGGCCGCGTAGCGCCGTCCTAGCTGCAGCGCCAGATGGGCGGCCAACCTCAAAGGTGGCCTGAGTCTCCTCGTCATCACCAGCCGAAAACTTGCGGGTTCCGTTCGGTCCCCCAAACGCAAGGGCTGCACAAGCTCTCACCCATCATGCGAGGGACGCTGCTCGTTGCGTAACTAGCGCGAGCGCCATGATGTCTCCCAGGGCGCTATGGCGCGCCGCGCGTGGCGTCGCCGGGCAAGCTTGGTACGAACACGACCAGACCATGGGGCACTCCTCCTCGTTACGACCGGCACGACTGCCCAGACTCCTCAGAAAACGGCCTGGAACATCCAACACGCTTAGGAAGTCTTAGCCATGAAGTAGCCTCATGTGCTGCTAGACGTCTGATCTGAGTGTGTGCTCGAAACTCTCATGCTCAAAGCGACCTAGCTGGGGAGGTAACCGTTAGGCAAGCCGTCTCGGGGGGATCTCACTCGGGGTAAGCTGCTGCCCATGCCCGGCGACTCGAGAGCGCATCGCAGGACGTTGCGTCCCACCCTGCGATCTCTGAAGTGGCATCTACACTTGGCCTCCAGGCATGCAGCTCTTCTCAGTCTGCGGGCAGCCGTAGAGAGAATGACGACTAATACTCAGGAGGCTAAGTATGCGGAGTATTTTGCTTCCTTCTGCCAGTGTTTGCCACGCGCTTCATTATTCGCTCTAATCTGGATTTCCAATGGGAGTCTTAGGCGTCTGCTCTGGATCCTGGGTTGAAAACAACTGCTGTTGAGTCGCAACCATAGGCTCGCCGCATCAAGCAACTACACTCCCTTGCGGTTACGTAGTAGTTTTATACCAGGGAGGCGGTGGAAGTTTGCAACCATATGAGCGTTCATCATGCCGCGCTTGCGACACAGCGTGCCCCTCCGCGCGCCTGCGCGAGAGAGCTCGCCAAGGATGTGGCGTGCGGCTGTGAGCCCTGAAGAAGCAGGCTCAACATACATGGGGAGTCGTACCTTCCGCCCTAGCCGAGGATAAGGGTGCTTGGTCCTAGCCATTCCTAGAGCTTTGAGCTCTCCTGGTACGACACACATTGTAAAGAGGACGCTGGGCGAGGAGCAACCCGCATTGAGAGACTTGCGGTTAGCAAATAGAAGACCCGCCGTGCACCCTCCCCCTAGGAAAACGTTTGTTCAAGCCCTGAGACCGAGTACCCAAGTGCGCCAGGGCTGAGGAGGGACGCCTTCCCGCCCTCACGAGCTGCGCTGCGCAAGACCAGAAGAAGAAGAAGCCGGCAAGCGGCACTGGTGCGAAGTGAGGTGAAGCACACCAACAGTTATGGAGGGCCGCGGTCGCGAAGGCGTGCGAAGGAACAATGGCGCGCGCCACGGAGAATGCGAGGACCCGATCCTGCCCTCTAGGGCTGCGGCTCCCGGGGCCAGCACCACAGGAAGGGCCCATCAAGGTGCCAAGATAGGTCGCCTCCAACAAGACAGGAAACCCACTCTGGGCGCATTCAAGCTAAGTTATCACACGCGGGCGCCAATGTAACGATTAAATAAAGCATGCAACAGCCTGGACCGATACACCACAACGGAAGGGCAGATGGCAAGATACTCGTGGCACTGTAACCACACCTCAACAACTATCTACAGCCACCATACCACCAATTGATATATGGCAAAGCAGCCACCCGCCATGAGATCGGCCAGGCTACAGCCTAGAGGACGTTGGTAGGTAAGGAGTAACAGCAAGGATGTACGTGCTAAAAGAGAAGGAAAAGACACCAAGCAAAAGCAGGAGTGGCGGACTCGCTCATCGAGGCACTCGGACCGCAACGGGAGTGCCAGCGCACTTCAACCCTCGCGAAGCAAACCGCGCTATGGCACTCGGGGACGACGGACGGGACGAGCTCGCGCCACCGTCTCTCGCGAGGGGACTGGAGGAGAATAACGAAGCCCTTTACGTGGAAGATAACCGCCCACAGCGCGCGACACACCGGCTCTCCCTGCTCACTGTGCGCCGCGTTGGGCTCAGACCCGGGCTGTAAGCGGAGCGAAGGGTGGTCATTACGAGGACCAAGCAGCCATAGAGCCGGGCAGCATGCGCGCGCTTTCAGCGAGGGAGCGCACACACCGACCCTCGCGCAATCTAGCTCGTCATGATCCATGCAACCTGGGGCCGGCGAAAGCCAGCTGCCAAGCCCCAGCACTCCACCGCCAGCGCTTGTTGCAGACGCACGCTTTGCCCGCGAAAGTGTGAAGTGCATCGTTCCTAGGCGCACCACCACCGCGGGCTTGACAGACAAAGCCCCTCTCAGGTGGTCGGCTTCCCCGGGAACACCAACTGCTCACGCCAAATCAGAGCAGCTGGCGCTCAGAGCGATCAACTCAAGTGAGTGCGGCCACAGCCGGCCAGTCCCTCCCGAGTTCTGTTTTGGCTGCGCCACGGGTGCAAAGCCGCCCTATCACTCAGCAAATGTACGTGGCTCCCACGCGCACCAGAACGCCGTCATAAAGATGCTGCACTAGGCTCAGGGGGCTGAGCGAGAGGCAATCAACGCCTGCGTCTCTGTCGGAAACGTTCCAAACAGGAAGCAGCCACAATCGCCAGGTGCCCTACGACCAGCTTCAGCCAACCACAGCCTGTGCCCTGCTCTGTGGAAGTCACCGCAGCCCCGTCAGCCTGCGCTCCAAAAGGAGACCCGGCTCACGGCTCGCCAATTGGCGCGCCACAGGTCCCCGACACGCTCCTCGATGTCACTGGCAGGAGCGTGTGGAAGGCAGCTGGCAAAGACTAACTCGTGTCGGCCGCAGGCGTTCTGAGCGACTCCAACCAGACGCCCTTGTAGCACTGGGCCCGCAACCTCGCCGAGTGGAACCATGGCGCGGAGTGCTACTCTCTTGAGCATCACAGCGCTTGGTTCTTGCCGCATCGAAAAGCGAGGTCGATAACCACGGTGCGGATGGCACACCAGAGCAGCTAGCGCCTAAGGGCCACAATCCTGCTTACTTGGCCGTGAAGAACACGGCATCCATAATCGCGAGCTAACAACGGTACTCAAGAACTAGCCCGGCAGTATCAGTCGCTGCGGGAAGCTCATCACGGTGCTCCTAACTCATAGAAAGAGCAAAGTGAATACAACCGTGTTCCCTCTGCGAGCCAACGAGCCTGATATCAAAGGCGCGGTGTCATGCACTATGTCAACCCGATCACTTTGCGAGGTGGAGAGGCAAGCGGAGACAGAGCACACGAGACAAGATAAAATCTTTTCTGGTATTTCCTAAGGTGTAAGAATACATAATTGAATTGGAAAAAACTACGAGAGATCTGCAAAAAGGAGTAAACCGCGCAAATGTGATAGAGAAGATATGCAATATAATAAGACAGATGTCAGCGCGGGAGGTCCGGTGGCCCCTCGCAGGAGCATAGGTTTGCACCCAGTGTCAGCTTCCTCGCTCATGCACTAAGGCGAGTGGTATACCAGTGGGTCCGATACCATATGCTGCATAGGAAAGCGCGGCGCCGCCGAGTGAACAGTCGGACATCAAGTGCATAGTTATGAATATATCTAGGCCATGATCAGAATAGACTCAGGCGGAGCATGCTGCGCGGGGCCTGCGTTCCATAGGTATGTGAGACTCTCACACTCAACGATTTGGCATGACTCAGCTGGCCAGAGCTTAGCACTTGAGACGGAGGCGCTGGGCACACATGGAGGCGTGTTCGAAGCAACGTTTCCTAGAAGGAGCAAGGCAAGGAAGGTTCAAGCACCCGCAGGATGTTCGTCGACAAGCACACTTCACGCCCATTTCACCAACCTATAGGAAATCAAGAATCATGAGAGGTTGCCGCAGGTCTACGCATCCTACGAACGTGTGAGTTAAGCCTCTCATAATAGACCAAGAGGGCAGGACGCAGGAAGGTGAGGACTGCGCCACATATGCAAACATTGATGTAGAGGGCAGACTATAAACCAAGCAATATGATATCACAACCACGCAGAGCTCAACCATTAATGCTCGCTACCGAATACGGCCAATCAGAGATACCAGCGACTCACGTGGCCCTGTTGCTGCCCGCGAGTGGGGCCCGCTATTGCGTCACTTGTCGACACAGGAACACCCAGCTACGTTCTCGAAGATCGAAAACTCGCCTCCGATATGACCAGATGCAGCGCAGCGTTTGCTCACCATACTGTGGGCCAAAATGCAGCGCACATCACTTAAAGTGAGGTGGCACTCACTGTAAGAGACCGAAGAAGTACAAGAGATGACCTGCGCACTCACAGACACTGTCTGGAGGAATGAGGGAAATATTACGCGAAGAGCTACCAGAATTTGAGAGAAGAGAAGTAAGTCCAATATTCATCCGGAGCTCCCGAGGACGAAAATAAGTTCATAAACCCCCAATTGCATGGGCCTCGGGGAGGTCCTCATCGCGAGAGATCGACGCAGCACAAGGCAGAGTATCTCACAGGCCGCCGACGCATCCGCGGGTAATAGAGTCTCACACAGAAAAACCACATCCGAGGCACGCACACTTCGACGATACGATCATGAGAGCAGAAGCACAGAAGCCATTCACTCTAGAGTATACTAGATCGAATCCTTCCACAAGAAGGAGCTGTGGTTAAACTCAATTTCATCCCAGCTGGGAGCCCCTCGCAGCCGGGGCCTGCCGCAATCGGAGGTTGACGCGACAGGGTCCGATGTGGATGGGAAGCCCTTCTGCGATCCCCTGATTCCTGCAGCGGCTCCGGTATAGATCGTGTATCCTTTTTATTTCATGGACAAAGGTACCTTGCCTAATTGAGGGGGCCATGGAGATCTCACGCTACTACGGAAAGCTTGATGCGCAGTTGAGGAACCACCGATAGTCGCTTCGCGCAAGCCAGATTGAGGGCGGGTATAAGAGTATATATAGGCGAAAGAAGTACGTCGGTGGAGCTCCATGGGGCCCACGAGGGTGGGGCGTGCCTATCCCCCTAGGCGCGCCCTCCTATATCGTGGACACCTCACGGTGTTCTAGACTTCCACTCCAAGTCTCCTAGTTTGCTTTCGGTCCAAGAAATATCATCGCGAAGGTTTCATTCCGTTTGGTATTCCTTTTCTATGAAACACTGAAATAGGAAAAAAAACTGGCACTAGGTCTCCGGTTAATAGGTTAGTCCCAAAAATAATATAAAATAGCTTATTAAAGCCCATTAAACATCCCAAATAGATAATATAATAGCATGGAACAATCAAAAATTATAGATACGTTGGAGACGTAACAGGAAGGTCGGGCGACCATGGCGCGCCTCCCTTCGTGGACAGGACTATCGCATCTTGGGCGGCTCCCACCACACGAGGGGACGCCGCCGCCGCCTGGAACGGCGCCACACCCCGAAGAAGTCCACCCGTGCCCCGGAGCGGCCATGGCAGGAGTCGTGGTGTGCTTGTGGGGGCGGCCACGACCCCGCTAGGGCAGCGGAGAGTCCGGCCCCTCCTGACGCGCCTTCCCCTTCTCCGCAGCCGTGAATCTCTTCGTCAACGCCATGGGTGTCGCTGCAAGAGGGCAAAGCAAAGGGGAAGAAGAGGAAGCAAGCGGGGTGGAGGAAGAGATGAGCAATGGGGGCTCCGCCCCTCCCCTCATTTATAGCTAGAGGGAGGCCAACCGCTGGCCTCCATGATCTAAGGTAATGATGAATTTATTCTGCATGCAGCAGGGTCTCATCAAGTCGGGTGGTTACTTAGGCAGCATGGGAAAGCGAAAATGCCCACGACATGTCAATTGCCACGTTTCAATCAAGGCCGCAGGCTATTGGGGCCTGCGATGCTCCACACTTGCCCTTCGGCTTCACTTCGAAGCCAAGTCCGATCGCACCTTGGGCCCGGGGGCTACTGTCGGTGTCCTGGGAATGGGGGTACCCAGACTTGCCTGCCTATGGCCCGGGGCGTGGCTCATCCAGCGGCCTGGTACGGGCCATCTTCATCAACAACCACTCTAGACCCTCGCGAGGGGCCAAGCCTCGTGAGGCGAATGACACGAAGATCTCCTCCGAGGCGGCCTCCCTAGGCTGGCTCCCGAGGACCGGAGATACCTATGCAAGGGGCACCTCACGAGGTTCATGTGACGTGAGCCATGACGACCAAGGCCAAGCGGGCGCCAGCGGGCGCAGAGTACTTGTTTCCACTTTGGTGCTAAGGAAGCAGGTGCAGGCAAGGAGTCCTGAGCCATCAGTCAAAGGTTTCCATATTGGTGCAACAAGACCAAGACCAGTGGGACGGCAGGACCGAGGTCACCGCGGAGCCCACGGTAGCGTCACCACCAGAGCCTTTGGCAGGCGAAGACCACCTTTTGTCAGGATAACTTGTACTAGTTGTCCCCCTTCGAAATTGGTCGTTGTGGAATCCCTTCCCGTCTAAACATTTGGGAAAAGGACCAGGGCCGCTATAAATAGGGCTAGCCACCACCTTAGTCACGGATCGGCTCATCTTGGATCGGATCAATTCCACCAAGGCCATCTCACCAGCTCATCAAGCTCAAGAACACCTCTCCTCAGGAGGCTGTTCGTCCACTGTACTAGTTCATCCTTAGCCTACAAGGCAATCCATCACACCACACTGAAGTAGGGTATTACACCACAATGGTGGCCCGAACCAGTATAACTCTCGTGTCTCTTGTTCCTTGGGTTCGGCGAGCTAGGCCTAGAAATCACTGCGAGAGTGACCGAGGAAAAGAGAGATCTTAGTGCGCACCCCAGTGTTCGAACCTCAAGGCTTTGTTGGAACCCACGATCGAGGAAGAGAGAGATCTTCATGTGCACCCCATTTTTTGAACCTCAAGGGTTGGCCAGACCCCACGATCCGACAACCTCCATCATGTGAAAGGGGTTTGCCCAAAGATTATGGGGCAATACTTTTTTCATTTATCGAGTACCACGAGCAACATTCTACGACTCTGTTAGTGAAGCTGTTATGGAAGCCATACGTCAGATTGGCGAAATACTAGAAGCAAGACTTCGTTATACTCAGGAATACATGAGGGAGTTGCATGCAGAAATGATGGATATGAAGCTCATGGCCACCATGATAAATAAAAGATCGATGCTTTCAAGGATCACCTCAAACAATTCCAATGGGACTGGAGCATCTTCAAGAAGGGCAAATGAATAGAGATGGAAGTAATGCTTGACCATACTAAACTATGTGGATGGCAGCATTTGTAATAAAGTACTTTTGAAATTTGAGTTTTGAGTAGTACTTAATTAAGGATGTAATAAAGGATTTGACATGAAGAGAGTATGAATTATGGATGAACGAGTACATTTTATTTTAATGGTAATACCCTATGAGAACACCTGGGCGATGGAAAGGAAAATGTATTCCGCAGAGTGGAGTTTGGGGAAAATACATTAGAGTTTCGTTTTTGTAATGATGGTTACCCCAAGAGTATGAGGGAATGAAGTACTATTGGATTTAAAGGAGATGTAATGTCAGAATATGGAACAATAGTAACTCCAAGGATGAGTTAAAGATATACAAGTGTTGAAGTGGGCCATAACCCACATGACCCAGGATTTAAAGAGGAACAGGCACAACCTTGTTGCAGGAAGAATTATGGAAGAAGTTGCGATTTCATCAGTAGACGTTCCATAGGAGGTTACATAAACCCAAGAGTTGTGAATAAATGATAGAGGTTTTGTTTGGTTTCCAGGACAAATGGATTTACTCAAACCCAGGTCATGGAGAAGAGAAGTTATGCAATGCTTGTGAGGATGCCCAAGTGTTAGAATATGTGATTTACTATCCGCGTATGTGGTAATGATTCAAGTACGGGATGGATTGGCCCCCGTACCGAATACTTCTATCATGATCTATCATATGTTGATGGAAAATCAGAGAGCCATAAAACCTTACAAGAGTGCCGACAAGCCAAAAACCTTAGAATGGAAGGACGATGGAAACCCTGTACAGGAACGTGTGGCCAATCGTAGGTTATATGGTGAGATTCAACCCAGACCCATTTCCTATAGGAGAACCAGCGATTGTTGACTACCATGAGATTTTCGATAGTTGTTTAGCATTGGCGACAGTCTCGGACTCGGAAGGATCTTATTTTGATGCAAGGACTCCAGATTTTGAGGAAAATGTCATGCCATTACCGGAAGAGCACAAGTGAAGGAGTTATCCTGGAGAATATGAGAAGACTGACACCGTCAACCAAATGGACGGAGTACATCAGTTTTGTTGGAACCGTAACCATGCTTCCAAGGGTGGTAGCACCCCATACCTTGTATTGGTGAATGGATTTTCAAGGAGACCCCCAAACCTAACCTTTTTATGAGCCTCTTCGAATCTCGAGGATGAGATTCATTTTAAGGGTGGTAGTTTGAAACATCCCAAAGTTCTAAATTTTGGAATATTATATCAAATAAAAAAATATTATGATTGTTTGTTTGACTGTTGTGTGATTGATTGTGTGTAATTGAGTGGAAATTGAAACTTTTTGAAAGTTGAATGAGAGGGAATAAAAGGACTTTCCCAATACTTTCATCTTCTATTTTGATCTCCATGACTTGAAATTCATTTCATCACAAAGCCCTAGACTAAAGATAATATGACTTCTTCATTTAAAGAAATGAAAAGGGGCTAGAAAATGATTTGAATTCCATTTGAAATATTTCAAACTTATAAACTTTAAGAAACTCAATGAGTTCATGAGTGTCGGTGTCAAAACCGGCGGATCGGGTCCTGAACTGTGCGTCTAGGCCGGATGGTAACAGGAGGCAAGGGACACGAAGTTTTACCCAGGTTCGGGCCCTCTTGATGGAGGTAAAACCCTACGTCCTGCTTGATTAATATTGATGATATGGATAGTACAAGAGTAGATCTACCATGAGATCGGAGAGGCTAAACCCTAGAAGCTATCCTATGGTATGATTGTTGTCCTACGGACTAAAACCCTCCGGTTTATATAGACACCGGATAGGGTTAGGGTTACACAAAGTCGGTTACAATGGTAGGAGATCTACATATCCGTATCACCAAGCTTGCCTTCCACGCCAAGGAAAGTCCATTCCGGACACAGGATGAAGTCTTCAATCTTGTATCTTCATAGTCCAGGAGTCCGGCTGAAGGTATAGTCCGGCCATCCGGACACCCCCTAATCTAGGACTCCCTCAGTAGCCCCCGAACCAGGCTTCAATGACGATGAGTCCAGCGCGCAGATTGTCTTCGGCATTGCAAGGCGGGTTCTCCTCCAAATTCCGTGTACCTATTGAATAAAGTCTGGTTTCTTGTAAATGTTGCACTCCTTGGCTTCTACGCCCAATAATGGCCGTCTCCCACGTGTCAAACGAATACAAAAAGTCTTAGTGTTTTTACATGCACACCCCTAGCCGTGTAAATGAGCCGCCTATTTAAGGGCACGTGGATTTAGATCCAAGCCACACCTTCTCCCTTCCGCGAGTATTCATCAAAGCGTATCCGACAGAGGTCCATTCTATCATGGCCGGCCGCCGCAGCTCCTCCTCTCACCCTTCCAGCCCTCAGCCTGGAGATTGGAAGAGGTGTTCCCTCCTGCACAGCGAGCTAGTGGAGCTCCAGACCAAGGGATTTCTCCCCCCGGCCTATATGGTCCTGGTTCGAGCCGGACTCGCCACCTATAATGGTGGAGAGCAAGCGGAGAGCGTCCCCAATCCCTCCAAAGGAGAGCGAGTATGCCTTGCCCCTTACATAATAAGAGGGCTCGGATTTCCAATTCATCCGTTTCTCTGGGGGCTTCTGGAGTTCTATGGCCTCCAGCTGCACAACCTCACGCCTGCTTCCATATTGCATATCGCGGGCTTCGTAGCCCTTTGCGAGCTGTTTTTGGGTGTTGAGGCTCATTTCGGGCTGTGGAAAGAGCTATTCTGCCTTGTGCCCCGTTCTAAGAAGGGGTAGTGTATCAAGTGGGCGGAGCCGAAGTGTGGCGCATCGCCGGGACCGGATATCTATCTAGAACCCCAAAGAAGGTGTCCGAGGACTGGCCTTCGGAATGGTTTTACATAGAGGACGTTCCGCTGCCGGATCCTGTCCGGATCGGCCTCCCTAAGTTCGACAGTGCTGCACTAAAGAAGGGCCTAAGTTGGCGTCCATGGAGCCCTCAGAGGGAAAGTGACAAGGACGTTATTTACCTGATGGGCCGGATAAGATTGTTAGCTCATTCCGGACTGACCTTGATCGGGGTCATGGCCACATGCATCATGCGAGGGGTGCAGCCGCTATAGTATAGAGGCCACCCCATGTGGGAGTTCAACGGGGAGGAGGACGCCACCCGCTACGGCCGTAAGGGGCCGGATTTGGCTGCGGCTCTAACGAAGACCCTGTCCGCTTTGTACAAGGGAGAAGAGGAGGATTTTCTCCGCGTCGACCCAAAGGGTGGATTTTCTATGTACAATCCTCCAAGCTGGGTAAGTGGTCGCATCTTGCCCATCCGTTTTATATCCCCATTGTTAAATATTCAGTCTAGCGACTTCAACACAAGAACTGCGCCAGGCTGTTAAAGAAATAAACAGCCCTCCTCCACAACCCGAGGACCCAGGACGGTCCCTCGACCCGGCCTCTCAAGAGGATCCGGACGTATCTGTAGAGCTGATTGATGGAGTGTTCCATCAATTGAGCAAGGACAACGCCTTGGTGGCCATTACGGCCGATTACCCAGGGCTAATCCCGCCCTCCGAGGTAACTGATTTTGAAGTCCCAGTACCCCAAATAGGGGTCCGCTCTCTCGCGTTTTTAGTTTCCTAATTACAACCGAGCTTTGCAGGGGAGGTTTCTGAGACGGGAGGCCGAACCTGCGGCGACAAGCCAATGAGGGGCCGTAGGGCCCCGTGGGTAGAAAAGAGGTGCAGTCCGGACCGAGGCGTGAGCGCAAAGGTATGACGCGCCTCCTTATCCCAGGTGTTATATCTTTAAAGCATATTAACACTCGTGCTCTCTTCAGGACAAAGAGACCTCGCCGGACTATATTCGGAGAGGCTGCCAATTGCGCCTCCACCAGCCAGGCTCCAAAGCCTGGTTCGGAGGCGGTGGCGAACACAAGGCGTGCACCGGACGCTCCTCCGACTGTGATGCCGGGTAATCAAGCTACAGTAACCCTCTGGTAATGATGCCACGTCACCTCGATTATTGTTGATAATCTCGTGTTAGCTCGGAACCGAACCAAATTCAAATTTGGATTAAAGTCAAAACAATTAAAGTTTTCAAAAGTCAAAACTAAATTGTCCCTAATGTGTCTAATAATCCATAATAAATGCTGGTGAAGAAATCATCTCTTAATAAAATACTTAAATGCACTAAATAAACTAAAACAGTAGCAAAAATGATTATTTAAATGCTTTAAAATGATAAACAATTACAAACTAATATATTTAGGTGCCAAGTTAATTGTGGCAGTGGTATAATTCCTATTACCAATTTAGGGATCATTTTTGTACTTCACAAAACTAAATTACAATGAGGAATAAAATAAAACAGAAAAGAAAATAAATAAAAGAAAAGGAAATACAAAACAAAAATAAAATAAGACAGACCCCCCCCCCCGTACTGGGCCAAGTGGCCCAGCCGCTAACCAGGCCAGGCCCAGGCCGCCCCCCCCACTCCCCCATAACCCCCTGGGCGACCGAACCCTAGCCCACGTCCCCACTCTCCCCCACTCCCCGCTCTCCCTCCCCGATCCAGATCTAGACCGGGGGCGCTCGACCTCGCGCCTCGCCCGCTCGCCGGTGCTTTTCGCCGCGCCGGCCGCGTCGGCCATCGACCTGGACCTCACCGGACGCCTCCTCATCTCCTCCCCGACGGCCTCCTCCTCGCCACGACGCCGACGCCGCGTCGCCGCCACCCGGGACCCCGCCGCAGGAGCCACCTCACCGGAACGCACCCTCGTCTCTCCCCCGAGCAGCCGCCTCGAGCCTCGCCGCTTGTTCCCCTGCAACGTGGGGTGAGGAAACCCCCTCCTCCTATCTCTCCCCTCCATGACCCCGCGCCCGTGGCGTCCTCGCCGGCGCTGACTGCGCCCTGCATCCGCCGACGCCCAGCCACGCCGACCGCCGCCGCCTCCCACTGCTTGCTGCCTTGCCCGCGCCTACGCCGCTGGCCACGCCGGCTCGCCTGCCGACCCCCGCAGCTCCAGGCGCCGCCGCCGACCTCGCCGTGGCCGAGGCCGCCCCTCTAGCCGCTGCCGTGGCCCGTGGGAGCGCCCTTGGAGGCCTCGGGCGCCCGTACCTGTTTAGCCGCGCCCGCTAAACCCGCCTGGGCCACTGGCCATTGGGCCCACGCACCTGTGAAATTAAATAAAAAGAAAACTTTTAAAAAAGAAAATATAATTAATTAACTATCCTATTAATTAAACTTAATTAACTTAATCTGCTAATTAAACTACCTAATCGGTAATTAGTTAGATGATGTATGACAGGAGGACCCCACCCCCTGTTGACCAGTCAAATGTTGACTGGTCAATTGGGACCCCTGGCCCACCTGTCAGCCAGTGGGTACAGTTCTGTGTACCCTATGCTGGGTGCATATAGCATTTTTACATTTATTTCCGAATTATTAATAATTTCAGAATATTGCTAAAACTTTAGAAAATCATATAAAAAAATCCTTAGCTCGGATGGAAAAACTTTGTACATGAAAGTTGCTCAAAACGACGAGACGAATTTGAATACGCAGCCCGTTTATCCGCCACGCATCCCTAGCATAGCAAACACACAACTTTCCCCCTCTGTTTCATCTGTCCGAAAACGCGAAACACCGGGGATACTTTCCCGGATGTTTCCCCCCTTCACCGGTATCACCTCATACCGCGATAGGGCACCCCTAGCACCGATACTTGTCATGTCATGCATCGTCATGCATTTGTTTGCATTATATTTATTGTTTCTTTCCCCTCTTCTCTCGCTAGACACCGAGACCGACGCCGCTGCTACCCAGTACGACTACGGAGTTGACGACCACTCTCTCTTGCCAGAGCAACCAGGCAAGCCCCCCCATTGATCACCAGATATCACCTACTCTTCTCTATACTGCTTGCATTAGAGTAGTGTAGCATGTTACTGCTTCCCGTTCATCCTATACTGGTGCATAGCCTGTCCTTGCTACTACTGTTGTTACCTTTACCTGCAATCCTAATGCTTAGTATAGGATGCTAGTTTATCATCAGTGGCCCTACATCCTTGTCCGTCTGCCATGCTATACTATCGGGTCGTGATCACTCGGGAGTTGATCACGGGTATATACTATATACTTTATACATGATACATGTGGTGACTAAAGACGGGTCGGCTTGAGGAGCACCCGCGAGTGGATCTTTGAGGCGGAGCGACAGGGCAGGTTCCGACCACCTAGGAGAGAGGTGGGCCTCGCCCTGGTCGACGTTCGCGGATACTTAACACGCTTAACGAGATCTGGGTATTTGATCTGAGTTTGGCCATTTGGTCTATACGCACTAACCATCAACGCGGGAGTAGTTATGGGTATCCCGGCGTCGTGGTATCAGCCGAAGCCTTCGTGACGTCAGCGACTGAGTGGCGCGCGCCGGATTGGAACGTAAGCCTACTCTTTTATTAAGGGGGCTAGTTCTGCTTCCAGCCGCGTACGCAACGTGCAGGTGTGCTAAGGGCGATGGGCCCAGACCCCTGTGCGCTTAGGTTTAGACCGGCGTGCTGACCTCTCTGTTGTGCCTAGGTGGGGCTGCGACGTGTTGATCTTCCGAGGCCGGGCATGACCCAGGAAAGTGTGTCCGGCCAAATGGGATCGAGCGTGTTGGGGTATGTGGTGCACCCCTGCAGGGAAGTTAATCTATTCGAATAGCCGTGATCTTCGGTAACAGGACGACTTGGAGTTTTACCTTGACCTTATGACAACTAGAACCGGATACTTAATAAAACACGCCCTTCCAAGTGCCAGATACAACCGGTGATCGCTCTCTCACAGGGCGACGAGGGGAGGATCATTGGTTAGGATTATGCTATGCGATGCTACTTGGAGGACTTCAGTCTACTCTCTTCTACATGTTGCAAGACGGAGGCTGCCAGAAGCGTAGTCTTCGAAAGGATTAGTTATCCCCCTCTTATTCTGGCAATTCTGCAGTTCAGTCCACATATGATACCCTTACTCCATTTGATACCCATGCATATGTAGTATAGCTCCTTGCTTGCGAGTACTTTGGATGAGTACTCACGGTTGCTTTCTCCCTCTTTTCCCCCTATCCCTTCTACCTGGTTGTCGCAACCAGATGTTGGAGCCCAGGAGCCAGACGCCACCTTCGACGACGACTCCTACTACACCGGAGGTGCCTACTACTACGTGATGCCCGCTGGCGACGACCCGGAGTAGTTAGGAGGATCCCAGGCAGGAGGCCTGCGCCTCTTTCGATCTGTATCCCAGTTTGTGCTAGCCTTCTTAAGGCAAACTTGTTTAACTTATGTCTGTACTCAGATATTGTTGCTTTCGCTGACTCGTCTATGATCGAGCTCTTGTATTCGAGTCCTCGAGGCCCCTGGCTTGTAATATGATGCTTGTATGACTTATTTTATTTGTAGAGTTGTGTTGTGATATCTACCCGTGAGTCCTTGATCTTGATCGTACACATTTGCGTGCATGATTAGTGTACGGTCAAATCGGGGGCGTCACACCGACGGAGGATGTGGACAGGTTGTCTGCCACCAACTCTGAGGTGGAGAGTGCCATGAACCACAGGCGTCGCCGGACAATTTTTCGCGACGCTTGTTTCTCCCAAGAGGCATTAGATGCCTTCAAGTCGGGAGATGCATACCTCCATGCTGCTCAAAATGGTCTAGCCAGAGCCACGGAGCAATATGTGAAAGACATACGGGTAAGAAAATTTTGGTAATTATATATATATATATACCAGTAGCCCCCGGGACTTGAAACAGTTAGAGTAACTGATTTAAGGATCATTTGTTATGCAGGTTCTTACAGAAAAGAATTCCCTACTGTCCCAGGAGCTGGAAGAGTGCAAAGCTCAACTTGAGGCCGCACTAGCCACGGCAGGGGAGCCCAAGGAGACCCCCTCTGGTAATATACACTTCGAAAGATAAGTATTTTGTGAAGCACGGCAGGGGTGCATATATGACAAATGGAATTGCAGATGGCGCCGAATTGAATCCGGAAAGGCAACACCTCCTACGCCAGCTGAAGGCTGGTGAGAAGGTGCTGACAAAGGTGAGGCGGGAGAAGAACAATCTCCAAGATGCCAACACCAAGCTGGGCGTTGAACTGAAGGATGTTCGTGCCCAGCTGTTGGACTCCATTAAGGAGAATCAACGGCTTCGGCGCGGCATATTTAGTAAGTGCTTGAACGAACCTTTGAAAAAGTTTGGCGGGGAAGTCGACTAACAGAGTAATGTCTGTAGGTGTGGTAACAGGTCGTCCTGTAGAGGAGATGCCCGGTTCTACGGGTGACCTTCTTCCCGAGCTCTTGCAACTGCTCGAGCGAGTTCGGCAGGCAATGCAAGGCGTCGCCCAGGCCTTGTCGCCATCCATCTCCATGCCCGAGGGTCTTGGAGAGCTTGGGGAGAAGCTAAAGGGAGCACGGTGGCGCTTCCGATTTTGGAAGATATCGGCCTGCCGTCAAGGCGCTAGGGAGGCCTGGGCCATGGTAAAGACGCGGTACACAAAGGCTGACCCCAACCACATGGCTGAGGTCGGTCCTGTGGGGCCCGATGGGGAGGAGATCCCTGTAAGCTTAGTATAGGGCCAAGTAGAATTGGCCGCAAAGTATTCCCAGCTGGACTGTAAATTAGACAGCCTGTTAGATGGTATTGAAGAGGAATACAATCAATCAGAATGACTATGTAATTTAATTGACATTTATAATGCCTTCTAGCCTGATTGTAGATCGTTTGTCATGGCCGACCTTTTCGCTTCAGCCTCGGGACCTGACGGTCCGGAGTGTGTCCAAATTCCCATGCGGTTATATAAGAACCGGGGAATACAGGGAGACCAGGCGTAGGGGTCATTAGTGCTTGAACAGACAAGTGCCCGACTAGTTATGTTATATTACATGGTTAGTAAGAAACATCTTCCAGGGAGAATAGTTCCGTTAGGGGTTCCTTTCCCTGGGAGGCATGCACTTTTCTGCGAAAAAGACGCGGGAAAAAGTATCTGGGGGCGTATGAATAGATAAGTTAAAAGATCATCTTTTAGGTCACCGACCGAATATTCCCTTACGAACGCTAGCTTTCGTATTCACCCAGTCTGAGGTACACATCCGGCTGATCCGGCAGTAGCAATCGCAGAGGTGCTCCCTTTACCGCCTAGCAGAATAATCGGGAACGTAGGGGTAAGCACAGGAGCCAAGCAACCCAGCTTGGCCAAAACTTAAGTCATATCAATGCATATAATGGTGAAATAAAAGGTACATGCGGAAGTGTAACACATGTGTTGGGCATGAAGCCCGTATAAATAAGCTTCTCTTAGAAGAAGCCCCCAGGTTTAATGAGTGCGAATAGCACGTCATTGGATGAGCCTTTAGAGGCTATAAGAGAAAGGAAGGGGAGAAGGAGAGAAATGTAAGACAAACAGTATATAAAAAATGGACAAAGGAAGGAGGCGAACATAGAGTCCGGTGCTAGGCATAGAATCTTCGGAGACGGGCTGCGTTCCATGGGTTCGGCTCGAGTCGGTTCTCCGATGCATCTCGCAGGCGGTATGCTTCGCCAGTTAGGACTTGGTCAATTATGAAGGGACCTTCCCACTTGGGCTTGAGTTTGTCCTTTTTCTTGTCCGGCAGGCATAGAACTAATTCGCCAACGTTGTAATTTTTGGCCCGTACTTCTCTGCTTTGGTATCTTTGAGCCTGCTATTGATAGAATGCGGAACGGGCTTTTGCCACGTCACGCTCCTCCACCAGTGCATCCAAACTGTCCTGCCGATCGAGCTCGGCTTCTCTTTCTCCGTACATGCGCACTCGAGGTGAGTCATGAATTATGTCGCAAGGCAAAACTGCCTCTGCGCCGTACACCATAAAGAATGGTGTGTATCCGGTGGTGCGATTTGGCGTGGTCCGCAGCCCCCAGAGTATGGAGTCGAGCTCCTCTACCCAGTGCGTGTTAGATTCCTTGAGGGACTGCACTAATCTAGGTTTGATGCCGCTCATGATAAGACCATTTGCACGTTCGACCTGGCCGTTAGTTTGTGGGTGATAGACGGAAGCATAATCGAGCTTGATGCCCATGTTTTTGCTCCAGAGTTTTACCTCGTCGGCCGTAAAGTTCGTGTCGTTATCAATCATGATGTTGTGGGGGACGCCGTAACGGTGTACAACCCCGGATATAAAGTCTATCACCGGTCCGGATTCGGCCGTCTTAACAGGCTTGGCTTCTATCCATTTGGTGAACTTATCCACCATGACCAATAAGTATTTTTGCTTGTGGGTTCCGCCTTTAAGGGGTCCAGCCATGTCAAGCCCCCAGACCGCGAAGGGCCAAGTGATGGGCATAGTTCGGAGGGCGGTGGGTGGCATATGGCTTTGGTTCGCAAAGAGCTGGCAACTGACGCATCCTTGGACTATGTCCTGTGCGTATATCCGTCGGCCAATAAAAGCCTGTACGGAAGGCCTTGCTTATAAGGGACCGAGCTGCAGCGTGATGACCGCCGAGTCCGGCATGAATTTCAGCCAGGAGGTTCTGCCCTTCCTCTTCGGAGATGCACCTTTGAAGGACTCCGGTAGTGCTTTTCTTATAAAGCTCTCCCTCGTGGACTTTGTAGGCTTTGGATCATCGCACTATGCAGCGTGCCTCATTTTGGTCCTCGGGGAGTTCCTCCCTAGTAAGGTAGGCGAGGAATGGTTCTGTCCACGGGGCGATGACGGCCATTATTACGTGGGCTAAAGGTGTTATTTCATTGGCAGAGCCTCCGATTGTGTCAGAATGTTCGGTGTCGGGCAGTGCGGTTTGGTCCGGGCTGTTATTGTTCGGCTCCCCTTCCCATACTACGGATGGCTTGAATAGCCTTTCCAAGAAGATGTTGGGGGGACTACATCGCGTTTTGCACCGATGCGTGCCAGGACATCTGCCGCCTGATTATTTTCCCGGGCTATATGGTGAAATTCAAGCCCTTCGAACCGAGCTGACATTTTAAGGACAGCGTTTCGGTAGGCTACCATTTTTGGATCCTTGGCATCAAAGTCTCCATTTATTTGGGATATTGTGAGGTTCGAGTCCCCGCGCACCTCTAGGCGTTGAATGCCCATGGATACTGCCATCTGGAGACCATGTAAAAGGGCCTCATATTCGGCTGCATTGTTGGAGTCTGTGTACATAATCTGGAGTATGTATTGAACTGTGTCTCCTGTGGGGGACGTCAAAACGACGCCAGCCCCTAGTCTGGCCAACATCTTGGAGTCGTCAAAATGCACGATCCAATTTGAATTTGTGCCGTACTCTTTAGGGAGTTCGGCCTCTGTCCATTCTGCGACAAAGTCGGCCAAAAGTTGCGACTTGATGGCTCGCCGGGGCTTATAAGTTATGTCGAACGGGAGGAGCTCAATGGCCCATTTTGCAATCCGGCCCGTTATGTCACGGTTGTTTATAATATCGTTAAATGGTACTTCCGAGGCTACTGTTATTGAACACTCTTGAAAGTAGTGTCGTAGCTTCCGGGATGCCATGAATACCGCGTACGCAATCTTTTGATAATGCGGGTACCGTGATTTGCACGGAGTGAAGACAGTGGACACATAATAGACCGGCTTTTGAAGGGGGAATTTGTGTCCATCCGTTTCTCGTTCAACGACGATCACTGTGCTTACAACCTGATGTGTTGCTGCAATGTACAATGGCATTGGTTCGCCAATGTTTGGCGCGGCCAGTACTGGGTTTGTTGCCATTATGGCTTTTATTTCATTGAGTCCGGCCGTGGCTGCATCCGTTCATTCGAAGTGTTCGGTGCGCCGAAGGAGGCGGGAAAGGGGTAGGGCCTTTTCTCCCAAGCGGGAGATAAAGCGGCTTAGAGCCGCTATGCATCCGGTTAACTTTTGTATTTGTTTGAGGTCTTTTGGGATATCCAATTGTGACAGAGCTCGGATCTTGGCTTGATTTGCTTCGATTCCTCTACCGGATACAATGAAGCCCAAGAGCTTTCCGGCGGGAATGCCGAAAACGCATTTTTCCGGGTTGAGCTTGATGTCGTATGTTCGGAGGTTATCAAATGTGAGCCTCAAGTCGTCTACTAGAGATTCGACATGTCTTGTTTTGACGACCACATCATCTACATATGCCTCCACTGTTTTGCTGATCTGGTTTGCCAGACATGTCTGAATCATGCGCTGATATGTTGCGTCGGCGTTTTTGAGCCCGAAGGGCATTGTGTTGAAGCAGAATGGGCCATATGGTGTGATAAATGCCATTGCGGCTTGGTCTGATTCTGCCATCTTGATTTGTTGGTAGCCGGAATATGCGTCGAGGAAACACAACGAATTGTGTACTACGGTAGCGTCGATAATTTGATCGATGCGGGGGAGGGGGAAGGGATCCTTTGGGCAAGCCTTGTTAAGGTCTTTAAAATCAACGCACAGGCGCCAGGATTTGTCCTTCTTTGGTACCATCACCAGGTTTGCTAGCCAGTTTGGATGTTTTATATCTCTGATGAATTCGTCCTCCAATAGCTTTGCTAGCTCTTCTCCCATGGCCTGTCTCTTAGGTCCGGAAAAACACCGAAGAGCTTGTTTGACAGGTTTGAATCCTTTTAGGGTATTTAAGCTATGCTCGGCCAGCCTGCGTGGGATTCATGGCATGTTTGAAGGGTGCCAGGCGAAAATGTCCCAGTTCTCTCGTAGGAACTCTCGCAGTGCGGCGTCTATATCAGGGTTGAACTGTGCCCCGATGGAAGCTGTTTTATTGGGGTCCATTGGATGGACCTGGAATTTGACTATTTCGTCTGCCGGTTTAAAGGAGGTGGACTTGGATCTTTTGTCGAGTACCACATCGTCCCTATTCACCGTGGAGCGCAGCGCCGTCAGTTCCTCGGCGGCTAGGGCTTCGGATAGTGCCTCGAGGGCAAGTGCGGCTGTCTTGTTTTTGGCGCAGAGTGCTATGTCCGGATCACTAGCGAGAGTGATGATCCCGTTAGGCCCTGGCATCTTGAGCTTCATGTACCCGTAATGGGGTATTGCTTGGAAGATTGTAAATGCTTCCCGCCCTAGCAGAGCATGATAACCACTGCTGAATGGAGCCACATGAAACGTGACTTCTTCGGAGCTGTAATTATCCGGCGTGCCGAACACCACATCTAGTGTGATTTTTCCTGTATAGCGCGCTTCCCGACTGGGGATTATTCCTCTAAAGGTTGTGCTGCTTTGCTCAATGCGGTTCCAGTCTATTTCCATTTTTTGAAGGGTTTCCTCGTAAATGAGGTTCAATCCGCTGCCGCCGTCCATGAGTACCTTGGTAAGACGAAAGCCGTCCACTACTGGACTGAGGACCAATGTGGCTGGTGCTCGGGCTATTCAGAATTTAGGTTCATCACTGGCGTTAAAGGTAATAGCCGTGTCACTCCATGGGTTTATTGTTGCTACTTGGTAGACTTCGACAAGGCTGCGGAGTGTCCTTTTTTGCTTATTATTTGATGTGAACGTCTGGAAGACCGTTAATACCGTACTGGTGTCTCTCGGGTGGCTTTTTGTGGCCTCCGAAATTAGGAGATCTTCGCCAATTTTGGCCACCTGCCAGAGTATACAATATGCTCTAAGGCTGTGAGTTGGTGTGGCGTCCTCTGTACTGTGAATTTTACAGGGTCCATTGAGCCATCCTTCCAGTACGGTTCCATGCCCTATAGAGGGTTTTTGCTTTTTGGTGTTTGACCCGGGTGTCTGGCGATGATGCACCCTTTTATTTCAGACTGGGTTTGTATTCAGGGCCGGATCGTCCCAAAATATTATTTCGGTTTTCCAGGCGCTTTCCATCGCACAGTACTTTCGTATGATGGACGCCAAGTCAGTAAAGCGTGTAATATCACGGTGACTTATGGCGTTGAGGATTCCCTTGTCCGTGCAATTATTGCAGAAGATTGAGATTGCGTCTTCCTCGTGGCGGTCCCTTATCCTGTTCCTAACCAGGAGGAATCTGGCCCAGTAATGCTATACTGTTTCTTCGGGCTCTTGCCTGATTTGGGATAGATCGCTTGTGTTCGGGTGGGTGGGTGGAATTAAATCCAAGGCCTCACCCAATCTGAGGCTCAGAGGCCGAGGAGTTTGCAAACTCGAAAATTTGGATTCCTGGATGTTGTCCAATGAATCCAGCCCGTCGCCTGACTCTAAGTTCAGTTCTTGAGTGATATCCTCCCCTCCGCGGGTATCCGGCTTGGAGGGATCGGGAATCCAGACGTAGAGAGTCCTTAAGATAGATGAAGGGTCGCTGCACTGTCCCTCTACCACGGCAACGTGATGGGTGACTTGGGGAGAGTTAATCTCTCTCAGATCGGGTTTAGGCCCAATCTGGTCGTAATCCGTAGCGACTCCCAGGGCGGCGATACGATCCAAGAGCTCGTTTATGGAGGAGAGCTCCATCGGATCTAACTGCTCGCCAAGTTCCGAGCTGACATGAAGATTGTTTTTGATGGCTCAACAGGTCACCGTCGGCGTAGAAGCCGAACAGGCGGTCATAAGAAAACCACCTAGCCGGAGGGTTTGGCCAACAGCCAAAGCTCCCTTAGCAACGGTGCCGTCTTTAAAGTCGGGGCGAGGAATCCTTCCTGATGGCGACGACATAGAGGAACTCTCAGTGAAAGCACCAATGTCGGTGTCAAAACCGGCGGATCTCGGGTAGGGGGTCCCGAACTGTGCGTCTAGGCCGGATGGTAATAGGAGGCAAGGGACACGAAGTTTTACCTAGGTTCGGGCCCTCTTGAAGGAGGTAAAACCCTATGTCCTGCATGATTAATATTGATGATATGGGTAGTACAAGAGTAGATCTACCACAAGATCGGAGAGGCTAAACCCTAGAAGCTAGCCTATGGTATGATTGTTATCCTATGGACTAAAACCCTCCGGTTTATATAGACACCGGATAGGGTTAGGGTTACACAAAGTCAGTTACAATGGTAGGAGATCTACATATCTGTATCGCCAAGCTTGCCTTCCACGCCAAGGAAAGTCCCTTCCGTACACGGGACGAAGTCTTCAATCTTGTATCTTCATAGTCCAGGAGTCCGGCTGAAGGTATAGTCCGGCCATCCGGACACCCCCTAATCCAGGACTCCCTCAATGAGGTAAGATAAAAGACTTCTTCAAATTCAAAGAAATAGAGTTGGAAGTTTCAAAGGAATTATTTGGATGTCACTTCGAAGTTATTTCAAACTAATTTTTTCCATTTGAAGTTGTTTGAAATTCCAAATTCAAATCCAATTGGGAGTTATTTGGGTTTCTATTCAAATTATTTCTCTCCCAAAAATATATAAATGGAAATAATGGTAAAATGATTCCCTTCAACAGGAAAGTAGGAGAAAAATAATTTTGAAATCATTTTGCTATTTAAAAATGATTTTTATTGATTTTCAATGCAACACTAGCACTGTTTGACCTTTATGATTTTTTATTGAATTTATTTGAACATGAAAAATAGTTCATCTTATTCTTGGTATTTTTCTGAACATTTTGGTATATAATATGCCTATGTAAAATTTTGTTTATTTATTTTCGTCTATTGCAGTTTTTCTTTCAGTTTTCTTTAAAACACAACACACACGCATACACACGGGCGCGCGCACATAGCCGCTGGCCCAGCCACGGCCAATTTGGCCCAAGGCCTGCCCCAGTGCCGAAGGTCCTCTGAGTCGGTCGCCCGCCCCTCGCCGCTCACCCGCTCGCCCGCCCTCACCTGCTGACGCATGGGGCCCGCCCCTATCTTCCCCAACCTCCCACACCCCTTGCTCGGGATGAACACACCGCAGTTCTCTTGGATAGGCCTTATCTGCCGCTCCCGAGCCTCCTAACCTAACCCGTATAAACCTTGGATCTCACTCGTCTAAAATCAATGTCCTGCCCTTCCCAAGCCGCACATAGCCGCCGCCGTTGTCACTTCGATCTCGCTGGCCGAACCAACTTCACCGAAGCACTTCGTTGCTCGTGAGCCACCCCGACGTCCACTTCTTCGTCAATAGACTCGTAGTGTCGAGGTGCATCTCACTGACGCGTTTTTGTGCCCTAGGAATCACAGGAGCACCCACCCGCTAGACACTGAAGCCGCCGGAGTTCGCGCAGCTCCTCGGAGCTCCCCCATCTTCGCCCCACCTCGTCCAGTACCCACGGAGGACCACCACCATCCAGATCACCTCCTCGAGCTGCACCTCCCTGTCCCCTCCGCCGACGCAGGAGAACACCGCAGGCAACCACCCTGCCGGCGCCGAGACCTTGCTCGACGCCGACATCATCACCCACTGTGAGCTGACTGCCGCCCGGTTCTTTTAGTTTTTTTATTTATTTGAAATGGTTAACCGATGTTTTAAATGACCGTGCGGTTTTATTTTAAGCCGATGTCGGTTTCTTTTAGTTTACCCGCAGCCGCCGTTTTGCTTAGGATTCGGTCGTTCACCTAGTTCCACAGTGAACGGGTATGCACCACTAGCATCGCGCCATGTGTCCAAAGACCAAGTCACAAATAAAACCTTCACAGTCAAGTCCCTGAGTTTTTCAGATTAGCCCTTAAACATCTAATGGTTGTTTCTTTTCAACCGTAGATTCAAATGTGATAAAACCAGTAGCTAATTCTTCTTCATGAGTAGATCTATCTGGTGATATTATCTTTGCAAAATTTTGCCAGATTCAAATTTAAAATTTATCCAGGTTTGAATTCAAACTTCAAGTGGCCATATCTCCTAAACTATAGCTCCGATTATGTTGATTCTTTTTGCACTTTGTCATCATAGCCAAACCCTATGACTTGCACCAATCTCATGGAACTTTACACACAACTAGGATCTTCATGATAGTTTCACTTATATGCCTTGTATGCACTTTAGTTCACATCACATTTTTGAACCCATGTGACATGTTGTTTTGCACTTAGAGAATTTTGTGATATTTGAGTATGTTGGATTTTCTGAGTCTTTTCATGTTGCATGTTATTTGGTTCTCTGAAATGATTTGATTATGTGAATAATGTTTTACTTTATAGATTTTCATCGGAGAGTGATGAATAGTTCTATTAACTTAAATTTCCGAGTTCATCAACTATCACCAGGCAAGATCACATTTGACCATTCTTTCAATTACATATGTTTTACATGCACCCAGTCCTATTGTGTTAGGATTGCATGGTAGGAATTTTGTTGTCAGATGGCTATGGTTTACCTAGTAGTTCATTTGAGGTAGGTCTGAATTATACATCCTTTGTCAGCATCGTGTAAGTTTATTTTTCCTCGCTAATCGAGACGTGGTTTGGGAAGTGAACATGGTGAGACATGAGTGACAAAGTAGTAATTAGGACCAAGACTTGTAAATGAACTACCTAGGCAGAAATTGGTTTGAATGGTGGCAAAGTATAGTGGGAGCATGCATGGGTAATCCATGGTGGTGCACCACTAGTGGTCCGTCCGCCCAGGCTGAAAAAGATCAATCATATTCTCATGTCTAGAAGCTTACGTGTGCAGCCATAAGCCAATATGGGATCTGGCTTAGTTGAGTAGATAGTATCACTCTTCGGGGATAGGCTAGCTGATGTAGAATATGCAAGTGTACCCGCCTATCCGTGGTTTAAGGGGGGGATACTTTCGCAAGTCTTTGTCTTGAACTTCCGATCATGAAGGTGGTCGAGCCTTGTGGGGAAAAGTGCACAACCTCTGTAGAGTGTCAACCTAATCGATTAGCCGTGTCCCAGGTTACGGACAATTTGAGCATCTAGTGGTGGAAATGCTGGGAGATCTCATCCCACTTAACTAAATCAATTGGGCTTAAATGAAACTTTGGGAATGGTTGAGTTGGGTTTGCCAACTCACCCTATGCTATTTTATAGTAGTAGAATAATATCTTTCGGTACATGCAAAAACTAGCTTTATGCAAAAAAACTAAACTTAGAGCTTTTCTATGACCAAATTGCATGTACAAGTAGGTTCATTATACTCATTATGTGACTTGCCAGTACATTCAATGTACTGACCTACACGGTTGCAACGTCTAATGTTGCAGAAATTTCTATGACGAGTAAGAGTTACGTTACAGGTTTACGGTCTACACTCAACTTGTCATTGGCGTTGATGGGACACCACACCCTTATGATTGTTTTCGATTGTGTTATATGAGGTATGTTCTTGATTTACGTTATCTTTTTTGTCGGCGTCCTGGGAACAGGGTCCCCAGACTTGCCTGCCTACGGCCCACGGCGTGGTAGGGCTAGCGGGCTTTGTACGGCCCATCTTCATTGACAAGGCATTCAAGACCCTCGTGAGGGGCCAAGCCTCGTGAGGCGGACGATGCAAGACCTCCTCGGGAGCGGCCTCGCCAGGCAGGCTCATGAGGGGCGGAGATATCAAGGTAAGGCAAACCTCGTGAGGTCCTCGTGACGTGAGCCATGACGATCGAGACCAGGCAGGCACCAGCGCGTGCAGTGTTCTTGCTTCCTCTTTGTTGCCAAGGGGGCAAGCGCAGGCGCAAAGTACTAAAGCATCAATCAAAGGTTTCCATATTGGTGCAACGAGACCAAGACCAGAAGGACAAAAAGACGGAGGTCACCATGGAGCCCGAGACGGCGTCATCACGAGAGCCTTTTGCAGGCGAAGACCGCTTTTCTCAGGATAAGGTGTACTAGCTGTCCCCTTTCAAATTGACCATTGTTGGCTCCCTTCCCACTCAATATTTGGGGAGATGACCAGGGCCTCTATAAATAGGACTAGCCACCACCATAGGCTGGAACGGATCATCAAGATCATCCCCAACCACACAAGTGCACCAAGCACAAGAACACCTCAACCTCAGGAGGTTGTTCTTCCCCTTGTACTATTCATCATCAGCCCAAGAGGCAATCCACCGCCACCACACTGGAGTAGGGTGTTACACACAACGGTGGCCCAAACCCTTATAAATCTTGTGTGTTTTTGTTGCAAGTTCGTCGAGTTCGCCCACGAGATATAGAGAGCTAGGGCGTGGATCGATAGGGAGAAAACCTTCACGTGCACCCAAGTGTTCAAACCTCAAGGGTTTTGCCGGAACCCGTGATCCGACATTTGGCGCGCCAGGTAGGGGTGCGCCGTAGCTTCTCTTCCATCGATCTGCGCTCCGTTGCCACCGTGCTTCACCCACATGGTAGGCGCCCTGCCGCCACTCAGACGGCCAGCGTTGACGACGGGGCCAGGGCTCCGGGCCCTGGCCCCCGCCCTGTGGCGGGTGCAGTGGTCGCCCTAGTTCAAGCTGAAGATGCCGCCGCGCTACGACGGCGCAACGGACCCATGAGCTTTCCTGCTGGCTTACGAGGAGGCCATCCTCGAGGCCGTGGGTGATGACAAGGTCATGGCCAACTAGCTTCCCATGGCCCTCGCCGGCGAGCCGTGCGCCTGGCTGTTCAACCTTCCCGGATCCGCGGTGGCGTCTTGGGAGGAGCTGCGCGACCTTTTCACTGTGCGCTATGCAGCACCGGCGCACCACATGGTCGCGTCCCTGCTAGGCGGCTCACAGGAGCCACCTTCAGAGCGCCACATCAAGCCATTCCTCCGCCAGATTGGTGCCGCTTCCAAGCGCTCGGGGGCTCCGTCGGGCTGGACCGCGCCTGAGGCCGACCTCACCTTCAGCTTAGAAGACCACCCCGTCACCACCACCTGCTCGGGCATGCTTCCAATGCTCTGCACGCCCACCATCTGCAACGTGGCCGTCACCAAGACCCTCAACGACGGCAGCGCTGGTCTCAACTTGCTCTCCATGGAGGCCTTCAGCCTTCTTCACGTGCCACTCGAGCGACTCAGCCTCAGCAAGCCTTTCTCAGGAGTTGGTGGCGACGTTGCCCGCTCCCTGGGGCAGATCCGCCTTCCCGTCACCTTCGGCACACGCGACAACTACCGCACCGAGCTGGTCGACTTCGGCAGCGCCCGCATCGGCCTCCCGTACAACGCCATCCTCGGGTACCCAGCTCTGGCCCAGTTCATGGGGGCGACTGAGCCATCCTACAACCTCACAAAGGTGTCCTCACCGTGAAGGGGGACACCAAGGAGGCCGTGACGGTGCTCAAACTTGCCTTCATGACCGCTGCGGAAGCGTAACCCATCGGTACCGGTGCCCCCGAGGCCAAGGAGGCCGCGCCAACCAAGAAGAAGCAGTTGTTCAGCCAAGACAAGGCAGAAACCAAGCAGGTGCCGGTCGATGAGGACGGCTCCTCAGGAGCCACCTTCACCATAGGTGGCGGCCTCAACCCCAGCCAAGAGGAAGCATTGGTGAAGATCTTGCGCGCGAACAAGGACATATTAGCATGGGAGCCCAATCAGCAGGTGGGGGTCCCGAGAGAGGTGATTCAGCAACACTTAAGGGTGTGCCCCAATGTGCGCCCTGTGAAGCAGCGAGCAAGGCAGCAGTCCACGGAGAAGCATCCTTCATCGTCCAAGAGACCTGCAAGTTGGAGGTGGCAGGTGCCATTCGTGAGGTTAGGTACCCTGAATGGCTGGTGAACCCAGTCCTGGTGCCAAAGAAAGGCGGGAAGGAGCGAATGTGCGTTGACTTCACCAACCTCAACAAGGTGTGCCCTCAAGATCCGTTCCCTCTCCCGCGCATCGACCAAATCGTCGACTCCACCGCCGAGTGCGACCTAGTGTGCTTCTTGGATGCGTTCTCAGGGTATCACCAAATCAAGATGGCGGTGGAAGATGTAGAGAAGATAGCCGTGTGGGGTGTACTGCTACACCTCCATGCCCTTCGGACTGCGCAACATGGGTGCGACCTTTCAGTGGCTGATGCACAACCCTTTAGGGCGGCAGCTCGGGAGGAACATGGAGGCCTACGTCGACGACATTGTGGTGAAGTCTCCGGAGGCCGACTAAGCCTTCCAAGACCTCAAGAGATACCTGACCAGCCCACCGGTCTTGGTGGCACCATGGCCTCTCGAGCCTCTAGTACTTTATCTTGCCGCCACCCCATGCTCCGCCAGCACCGCTCTAGTGGCGGTATGGGAGGAGCACCAGGCCAAGAGTGCGCCGCGCCAAGCTACGTCGCCAGTGGAGATGACGCAAGATCAGGAAGGCACAGCAAGAGCCATAGCGGCAGCAATAGAAGACCAAGCTCAGCAGGATGACACTGTAGAGATTCCCGCAAGCAACCAGGCGCCAGGGGTCCCACCACCTCAGGAGGCACCCCAGCTTGCACAAGACGCGAGCATCACCAACACGCCGGTCCTCGTCGAGCACCCGGTGTACTTCGCCGGCACGGTGTTGCGGGATGCGAGGGCACCCTATCCCATGCGTCAGAAGCTCCTGCTCGCGCTCCTGGTGGCCTCGTGCAAGTTGCGGCACTAATTACAGGGCCACCCCATCAAAGTCATCTCGTCCTAGCCGTTGGAGAGGGTGCCTAGGAGCCCCAACTCTGCTGGAAGGGCCGCGAGTGGAACATCGAGCTGCAGGCATTCAAGTTGGAGTCCAGCACCACTAGGGTCATCAAGGGAGCTGCACTCGCTGACTTCGTGGTGGAATGGACGGATGCCCCGGCGCTGGAAGTAGGCGAGGACCGGTCCACCTCGCTAGGAAGTGAGGCACCCGACGGATGGGTCATGTATTTCGATGGTGCCTTCGCGCACGAGGGCACGATGGCTGGAGCAGTACTCATCTCACCCACGCAGGACAAGCTCTGCTACGTTGTGCAGCTCTGCTTTCAGCAGGGCGAGAAGGTCTCCAACAACATCACAGAATACAAAGGCCTCATAGTTGGCCTGAAGGCCGCGACAGCTCTAGGGAGAAGCGCCTCACCATTGGGGGTGACTCACAGCTCCTCGTCAACTTCTCCAACAAAGTGTACGAGCCAAAGGAAGAGCACATGGAGGCGTACCTCGCAGAAGTACGTAAGATGGAAAAGCAATTCCTAGGCCTGGAGGTGCAGCATGTGCCCTGTGGCACCAACAAGGAAGCCGACGACATCTCCAGGAGGGCATCCAAGTGGCAGCCCCAAGAGCATGGCATCTTCGAGGAGCGTCTCTTCAACCCGTCAGTGACGCCACCACTTTCAACCACGACACGGCCTCGGGAGGAGCTCCCACAACTGCCTCCCACGGGAGCCCCTACTTGTGGCCCAACCTCAGGAGCTCGCTTGCTCTTGGCACTCGAGCCTCAAGAGGGATGTTGGACCAAGGAATGCAAGGAATATCTGATGTAAGGGGCGCTACCGGAGAGGGAAGAGGACGTAGAGCGCGTGGCCCGGCAAGCCATGACATACTGCCTTCCAGGACGGTGAGTTGTACAGGAAGCGACCAAATGATGTTTCATTGCATTGCATTTCCAGGGACCAGGGGAAGGAGTTGTTGATTGACATACATGGCAGGGACTGCGGACAACACTCGTCGTCACGGACTCTTGTCGGCATGGTGTTCGGCAGTGGATTCTACTGGCCCACGGCGCTTAATGACGCAGCTCAGCTGGTGAAGTCCTGCGAAGCTTGCCAGTTCCTCGCCAAGCAGATCCATCAGCCAGCTCAAGGCCTCCAGACGATACCGCTCACATGGCCGTCCGCGGTCTGGGGGCTGGATATCTTGGATCCATTCCCTCGAGCGCCAGGGGGCTACCGCTACCTCTACGTCGCCATCGACAAGTTCACCAAGTGGGCGGAAGTGGAATCCGTCCGCACCATCCCAGCTGGTTCCGCGGTTAAGTTCATCAAGGGCCTCCTAAGCCATTTCGGGGCCCCCAACCGCATCATCACCGACAACGGCTCATAGTTCACCAGTAACCTCCTAAAAACATACTGTGCTAACCTTGGAACGCAGATCTACTACGCTTCGGTGGTGCACCCCAGGAGCAATGGCCAGGCTGAACGCACCAACGCAGAGGTCCTGAGAGGCCTCAAGTCCAGGACCTTCAAGAAGAAGCTTGAGGTCTGCGGCAGGGGCTAGCAAGACAAGCTCCAGTCCGTGATGTGGTCTATCGGCACCACCGTCACTAAGCCGACGGGCGAGACCCCATTATTCCTTGTCTACGAAGCCAAAGCGGTCCTCCCTCACGAGGTCAAGCATCGCTCCGCACGGGTCCTGGCGTTTGATGAAACGCAGCAGGACGACACGCGGGGGATGGACCTCGTACTGGGGAGGAACGACACCGTGAAGCTGCACTGAGGGCGGCAAGGTACCAGCAGGCGCTGCGGCGGTACCACTGCTGCAACATCTGCTCCTGGACGCTCAAGGTGGGCGACCTTTTCCTAAGGCGGGTCCTCTCCAGGGAACTGTTGCACAAGCTCTCACCCATGTGGGAGGGCCCGTTCAAGGTTGCCCATGTCTCCAGGCCTGGCGCCGCATGCCTGGAGACGCAGGACGGGGTACCCATCCAGAATGCCTAGAACATCCAGCACCTCCGGAAGTTCTACTCATGAAGCAAGGCCCAGTGCCTGTGAAGCAAGGCCAAGTGCCTGTGAAGCAAGGCCATGTGCCTGTGAAGCAAGGCCAAGTGCTTGTGAAGAAAGGCCCAGTGCCTGTGAAGAAGGTCCGGTGCCTATGAAGAATCACCGCCTGTTACACTCTCACGTAATAATGAGTGGGGCTGTACACGCCCCGGAGTCTCAGGAGTGCCACCCTCGGGCCTCGGGGCTCCCTCCCATGCCTAGTGGCAGCACTTAGCTCTACGCTGGTGAGAAGACTTGAAGACTAGACTAGGTGCCGGACGCGGCTTTTCATTTGCTTTCTGTAGTTGGCTCGCCTTCTCTTAATCGAAGTTTGGTTCTGGCTTTCCTTGCTGATTTGGTTTCGTCTTCTTTTGCCGCCTTTTCCGAATCCAGTTCGCTTGTGTTCTCTCTCTCGCATACCTCGCGAGGGGGCTAGGCAGGCGCCTTCGGGAGGGTTTCTTCCTCCGGTGTTGGTCCTTCTCTCTGCCTTCGGTCTGCTTTCTCGCGAGGCACCCTCGTGTGAGCCCACAAACTGGCACATATCTCCTAATCCGTGCCCCTTGGGTACCGCGATATGAAGCGCTGGGTGAAGGCTCGGGTGAACAATAAGTCTCCTAGCGAGCTTCCTAACAAATTTTTTGCAGTTCGTGAGCAACCAGTAAGCCAAGACGGGCACGAGGAAACAAGTGCCTCATGAAGAAGAGGTTGCCCCGAACTCACCATGCTAAGTTATCTCCGCACAAAATAACGACACAACATAGAAATAACAAACATAACGTAATTATTGGGAAATCACAGTTCGATACACGCCCCTACGGGCTCATGCTGGTTTCATTTTGATGGAGGAAAGAAAAGAGGAACAAAACAAAAGCGGCGTTGCAGCGAACCATGGTGGCAGGCCTCCAGCGATGTCCCGAGCTTAGCTGAATCCCTCCTTGCGCTCCACGGAGGCACGACGACGAGACTACCCGCTACCACATTCGAAGCGAGCGCAGCAGCGTGGTGGCTGGTCGTAGCCGCTGCTGGATCTTTCGCCAAGAGAAGAGCCACCGTAGCTAGACGAGGTGCGGCCGGGGGGCTCACCCTCGCCGCCGCCATCGCCGAGACCGAGCACCTCCTCGCCGTCGTTCGTCTCCGGGCAGCACCCGGCATGGCGACCATCTTCCCCAAACACCCTCACGTAGAGGGTCGCATGACCGTCATACTTGAAATGGAGGGTGCACTGCCTACCCAGGCTGCGCACGAGGGCGAACGTCTGCCAACCGCAGGCCAGAGCTATGTTTCCCGCGGCGGAGACTTGAACCGCGACCCAGGAAGCCCTGCAGCAGCAGCCGTCTGCCTGCAGCCAGAGCCCGCCTAGACGAGAGGCTGGCAGCTCGTCAACGAAGAAGCGCGGAAGCTGGAGCCAGTTGCCGGTCGGATCCTCCGACCAGACAACGAACTCTGGCAGCACCTCTGCCGAGTGGAAGCATGGCCGGAGAGGCCGCGCAACCACGGCACGTCTCCCCTCATCGACAGGGTTGCCATGACCGGAGCGACCCCCACCATGCGCAGAGGCGCCACCTCGGGAGTAGGGGGCATGGCGGGAGTCCTCGTGTGCTTGTGGGGACGGCGGCATCCCCACTTGGGCGCCGGGGAGCTGGGCCCCTCGTGAGGGGCCTTTCCTTTCTCCATGGCGGAGAACCTCTTCGACGGCGCCATTGGAGTTGGTGGTGGAGTAGAGGCAGAAGAAGCAGATGGAATGGAAGAAGTGGAGGACGGGGGCTCCGCCCCCTTCCTCATTTATAGCAGGAGAAGGCCAACCAGCGCCCCTCATGATCACAGGTAATGATGGTTTTCCTTGCATGTCGTAGGAACTTGTCAAGTCGGGCAGTTGCCGAGGCAGCATGGGGAAGCGGAGATGTCCACGTCCAATCAACCGCCACGCATCAACCGCGGCCGCGGGCTTTTGGGGCCCGCAGCACTCCGCGCTTGACCTTTGGCTTCGCCTCGAAGCCAAGCCCGAGCGCACCTTGGGCCCGGGGGCTACTATCGGCGTCCTCAAAACGGGGTTCCCCAGACTTGCCTACCTGCGGCCCACTGCGTGGCAGGGCTAGCAAGTCTGTATGGCCCATCTTCATCGACAAGGCATTCAAGACCCTCGCCAGGCAGGCTCGCGAGGGGAAGAGAGATCAAGGCAAGGTAAACCTCGTGAGGTCCTAGTGCGTGAGCCATGACGATCGAGACCAGGCGGGCACCAGGCGGGCGCCAGCGCGCGCAGTGTCCTTGCTTCCTCTTTGGTGCCAAGGGGGCAAGCGCAGGCGCGGAGTACCGAGGCATCAAGCAAAGGTTTCCATATTGGTGCAATGAGACCAAGACCAGAAGTACGGCAAGATGGAGGTCACCACGGAGCCCGAGACGGCGTCATCGCCAGAGCCTTTTGGAGGCGAAGACCGCTTTTGTCAGGATAAGGTGTACTAGCTGTCCCCTTTCAAATTGGCCGTTGTTGGCTCCCTTCCCGCTCAATATTTGGGCAGAGGACCAGGGCCTCTATAAATAGGACTAGCCACCACCATAGGCCGGAGTGGATCATCAAGATCATACCCAACCACACAAGTGCACCAAGCACCAGAACACCTCATCCTCAGGAGGCTGTTCTTCCCCTTGTACCATTCATCATCAGCCCAAGAGGCAATCCACCACCACACTAGAGTAGGGTGTTACACCACAACGGTGGCCCGAACCAGTATAAATCTTGTGTCTTTGTGTTGCAAGTTCGTCGAGTTCGCCCGCGAGATCTAGAGAGCTAGGGCGTGGATTGATAGGGAGAAAACCTTCGCGCGCACCCCAGTGTTCGAACCTCGAGGGTTTTGCCAGAACCCGTGATCCGACATTTTTAACACGTGATGTTATGGTATTTCATCGAAGTACTATGTGTGCCAGCATACTGATCCAGGCATAGATACATAGAGGCTTGACTGTTTGAGGTCGGGTCGTTACATGGAATATATGTGAATTTTTGGAAGAAGAATGAACACAGTGCTTGAGGGGCCCACTAGGCACCAGTGCACGCCAGGGGGGCCCATGCACGCCCTGATGGGTAGTGGGCACCTCGTAAGGCGATTGTTGTGCTTCTTTCACCGCAAGAAAGATAATTTACGGATAAAGATCCCCTCAAAATTTATGCACAATCGGAGTTAAGGTTCTCTGTGAATTTAGGAAACAATGAAGGGCCAGAATACAGGAACGCGAAATATAAGAGAAGAGAGAGAGAGAGAGAGAGAGAGAGAGAGAGAGAGAGAGAGGGAGAGGGAGCCAATCTCAGAGGGGCTCTCACCTCTCCGCCGCCATGGATGACATGCACGAGAGGGGGAACTCTCCTCCCATCTAGGGGAGGCCAAGGAAGAAGAAGGAGGGGGCTCTCTTCCCTCTCTTTCGGTGGCGCCGGAACACCGCCGGGGCAATCACCGTGACGACAATATACACCAACAGCTTTGCCGCCATCACCACCAAATCTCTCCCCCTCTACGAAGCGGTGTAACACATCTTCTCCCCGCTATAATCTCTACTTAAACATTGTGCTTAATGCTATATATTATTATCCAATGATGTATGGCCACCCTATGATGTTTGAGTAGATTCGTTTTGTCCTATGGATTGATTGGTGATCATGATTGGTTTGAGATGTATGTTTTGTTTTGGTGTTGTCTGATGGTGCCCTCCATGTCACGCAAGTATGAGGGATTCCCGCTGTAGGGTGTTGCAATACGTTCCGGATCCGCTTATGGTGGGTGTCATGAGTGACGGAAACACATACCCGAGTAGTTGGGTTGTTGCGTATAGGATAAAGAGGACTTGATACTTAATGCTACGGTTGGGTTTTACCTTAATGATCTTTGGTAGTTGTAGATGCTGGCTAGAGTTCCAATCGTAAGTACATATAATCCAAGTACGGAAAGTATGTTAGCTCATGCCTCTCCCTCATATAAAATTGCAATAATGATTACTGGTCTAGTTATCGATTGCCTCGGGACAAAATATTTCTCTTGTGTTATAAAAATGTTTCTACTAAACAACTAACTATTGTTATCTCGTACAGTACTCTTGATTTTATTCTTGCAAAGTAGTTCTAGCATCACACCTACAAAATAGTTTCATACTTACTCTAGGTAAAGAGAACATTAAGTGTGCGTAGAGTTGTATCGGTGGTCAGTAGAACTTCAGGAGAATATAAATTCTACCTTTAGCTTCTCGTCAGGTTTGACATTCTTGTTTATCGAAAAAACTATAGTTGATCCCCTATACTTGTGGGTTATCATAGACCTACCCTGCGTCCTTTGAGGGAGCACGCCAGGTCTTCGCCGGTGTATATATCCATCTGCCAACACTGCTAGGGAAAAGCCTATACATAGAATCTTACTAGCAGCGCGTTTTAAAATAAGGCGCTGCTGCTATATAGCAGTAGCGTGCTCCAGCTGAACTCGCTGCTGAAATAAAAGTAGCAGTAGCACGCCTCTTGTTAGATGCACTACTGCTATAATTGCCACGACCCCACCGCGAAGCTAGTTCTAGCAGCAGCGCGTTAATACGAAGAGCGCTACTGCTAAATATAATAACAGTAGTGCATTCCCGTAATACCCGCTGCTGCTAAGTTTACAACAGAAATTTAGTCCCACTTCGCTCCACGAAGAGGGTTTCTACCACGTTAAATATGTTACTTCTCAAACTATCACAAGCACTTGGTCTTCATTGAACTCTGTGTGTAGAATTTCTGGCCGCAATATGAGTCTTTACTGGTTCCTAAACCGGTGAGGACTCATGTTGACAAATCAGATTGTACACAAAAAGATCATTGATGATCAATGTATTTTTGATGTTTATTTTTACATGCTGACACATAGAAGTAGCGCGTTATGAGTGAAAGGCGCTACTGCTAGGTCGTTTAGCAGTAGTGCTTGTCCCTATAGCGCGCTACTGCTAAGACATTCTATCTTCCACCCCTCACTCTCCTCTCTCTGATCCACTCACACTCACACTCACCAGCACCGGTCCTCCCCCGCCGGCCACCATCGCATACGCATCCTCCCTCTGCACCGCCTTCACCTCCTCCTCCTCGCTGGACTCAATACCGCCCTCCTCCTCTATCCTCCCTCCACTCCTCCGTTCGCCGCCGGCCGGCCCCTCCTCGCTCCGGCTTCCTCCTCCATCCAACTTTCTTCTCCCTCCTCCAGTCGCCCCTCCTTCTCCCTCCTCCATCCACAAGCCCTCCTCGCTGCTACATTTTCATTTAGTAGGCTAGTTCATATGCAACATTTTGATTTAGTTGATATGATTTAGTTGATTTAGTAGGCTACTTGATTTAGAACATTTTGATTTAGTAGGCTAGTTGATTTATTAAGCTAGTTGATTTAGTAGGCTAGTTGATTTAGTTGATTTATAGAATATTTTGATTTAGTTGATTTAGTACGCTAGTTGATAGCTCTGAAGATTTGGCACGACCTAGCTAAATGCTTGGAAAGAAATGCACCATTTTATTGTTATTTTTCTATACATGGATAGCTAGATGCTTTTGTTTTTTTGTAATAAGTTATTTTTTTGGAAAAATGTAGGTGCTAATTTAGTTAAATTTGCCAGTTGTTTTTTTAATCAGTTATCTTAGGCAATAGGGGCCAAATTAGATGAAATGTCTTGGTAGGTGGTACCCTGATTTGTTAGATATTTGTGAAAAGTTTTTTTGGCAATAGGTGCCACTAAAATGCTTTGTTAGGTGGTACCTTCTCATCTTATATGTTACTAGATCTTAGGATTATAATTTTCCATCAAATTGCTTCTCGCGGAAGAATCTCTTCATCTAGAGATGTCGGTGATATATACGCAAGATTTGGCATTTGCCTGCTAGATGTTGGTTCTATTCTAGAAGGTGTTAGTAAGCTATGAAAATATAACTGAAGAAGAACTGAAAATATCACATGATACGGTTTCTCTTTCCTGTGAAGTGGATCGTTAATCCTTTGCTCATATTGCTTTAGGAAAATGGTGCCACCACCACCACCACCATGTCAACTGTGCAAGTCAAGGTGCGCCAGCAGCCTTGCAACTGGCAAGCTATTCGGCATCTACTTTCAGCCGAGTTTTCGTCATGTGGCGGTAAGAAATTATATGAAATGTAACAACTATTTTATTTTTAGTGTTGGCATTACTGCATTGTGTCATTTTGCTTTTTTTACACAGATCGTGCCATGCAATGTGAGGTTGAAATTCAACAAGCTGACTGGAGACACTATGATATTTGAGGTCCCTGGGGGGCCTACACTATGGAGGTCGAGAAAGGACGCAATATGTCGCAGATTGGAGGGGATGGATGGGCCCGTTTCCTCGCCAGCATGCGTCTTACTGGTGGTGAGTTGATCAGCTTCTCCTTTAGAGCAAAAAGACCCAAGGTGGCTGTCATTTATATCAACCTGGTGGAAGATGATGAAGATGACGAAGATAATGAGGACCCACTCAATGAAGATGATGAGGACCCACTTCATGAAGCCATCGTAGCTCAAAGAATGAGGCTAAGCGAGGAGGCGTGCAACCTACGGGACATAATTCCTCCACGTGATGACTTTGTCGGGGTGCCATTCGTGACCCGCCTGACAAGTACCATGGTCGATCGGTATGATATGGTATGCTATACTTACAAATGCAAATTATTCGATGATATGCTTAGTGTAGAGTCCAATGATATGATGTGTGGAATCTAATCGATGATATGCTTTACTGTAGAGTCTGATCACATGCTTATTAGTTTAGAATCCAAGGAACCATTAATAGTGTAGATAATCCATATATACTTATTAGTAGAATTCATGTTTAGTACAAATGTGTAGTACTGTGTCTTCCGATTGTGTAGAAATCTATACTTAATAGAAATATATTTGCAAGAGTATGTGCGAGGCTATTTATTAATTGATACGTTTTTATTATTCAGAAATTGACAAAGAGCCTATCTGTGAGTTTTGGTATCGAGCCTGATGAAGAAGGCTCAGTTGGACTACGCCTTACCGCAAGGGGTTCCGTCACCACCTATACTTACCACATGGACACGGGCGGTCGCACACACTTAAGCTCAGTTGGGTGGAAGAGATTTCTCGTTGGCAAGAATCTTCGTGTTGGACATGCCATCCTAATTACTATCAGGAACACCCACCGCTGAGGCTTGAGAATGATGATCGTCGTCGATATCATCTAGAACTACATATGTGTGTGTGGTTGTATGACTATATATACCTAGTAGAACTGATATATATATATGGCTGTAAGACTGCCTAGTACTGCTTGAGGATGCATGTTGACTATATATGAAATTGTTATCTAGTACTACCTAGTACCTATAATGCTTTATGAAATTGATATCTGGTAGTACCTAGTATCTGGAAACTGCAGTTTATTGAAACTGAAATGGGGTAGGAAGTGCGGAAAATATGATGAAAGATATAACAGTGGCGCAGGTCTAGGAAAGTGCTATAGCTAATTAATAGTAGCACGTTTCGGAAAAGCACTGCTAATGTATTCAATAGTAGTAGCGCGGGTCTAAACAACGCTACTACTAACAGTTAGTTGTAGCGCCGTAGTATTAGTAGCGCGCCTACCCACCCTGCTAATAGCCTCCAAATCCGGGCTACTAATAGGGTTTTCCCTAGTAGTGCAATATGAATTTGTGGCCATTGGCATGTCCCACGGCCGAAGGTCGCAACCTGCAACAAATTCTTGATCATCGAAGAAGCCGATTACACTGGTGGAGCTTGTGCCCTGGAAGGCATCATTAAGAGGGCACCAAAGGCCGATGTTTCTGCAAGTTAATTAGTTGCATAAAAATTTTATTGTACTTTGGATTAGCATGGTTGCTTTATTTGGTTTTTGGACCTGTCATATTTGTGCGGTGGGACGCCTTTTAAATTTGTTGTGACAATAGTGTTGTTCAACCAAATATTTCGCGTGCTAGCGTTGGTTTTTGGAACATGAGCCCATTGGGAGCCCGGTGTGCTTGCCTTTGAGCTCTAGATAGACGTGGTAGCAGGATCTGGGTAGATTCTCAGCATTTCTTAAGATTGTGAGTGGCGATGCAAACGACAAGGTCGGCCATCAGCCTTTGACCGGCCGTCCTGATTTCTGGATGGTGTAGGTCGGTGAACCGTGAATGCAGCCCCTGGGTTTGTATTTGTAGGGTTACTGGATACAGCAACTATACTGACTATGGGAGGTCCAAAAAATGATGCAACCCCGCGATTTGGTAAATATGGAGGTCTGTTGAACCAATCAACAAATATTTCCTAGGGAGGTTTTGTAATAGATGCTTTCTGTACTCAAGTTAGCGATCATATATGTTGTATTGAAATAGAATAAAGTGATTACATAACAAAGAACTTTTCAATCAGTGTCTAATGTTGAATCATAGATGGGATTTAGGCCCATATGAACAATGATTCTTGGTTAATGTTGAGGCCCATGTATGGTATGGCAGGTGGTGGGAGGCTTAGTCCTACCTTGCTAGTTGAGGAGAGTTGAGACCTTTTTATAAGGGCTGCTCTATCACTTTCCATTGGGAGCTTGGGAAGAGGAGTGGTACACGCGCGCTCCTCCTCCGCCGCCCGCCACGCCTCGTCCCGTGGGCCTTCACCTAGGCCCACGACTTCCTACCCGACGCTCTGGAACCTTGTCGTTCGAGATCCTGCCCGAGAGAACGACAATAAGGTTTTCGGGAGCGTCTCAACACCATGGCTAATGACGTTGTCGGTGTCAAAATCGGCGGATCTCGGGTAGGGGTCCCGAACTGTGCGTCTAAGGTCGATGGTAAGAGGAGACAAGGGACATGATGTTTACCCAGGTTCGGGCCCTCTCTATGGAGGTAATACCCTACGTCCTGCTTGATTGATATTGATGAATATGAGTATTACAAGAGTTGATCTACCTCGAGATCGTAATGGCTAAACCCTAGAGGACTAGTTTGTATGACTATGATAATGAGTCTCCTATCCGGACTAAGTCCTTCGGTTTATATAGACACCGGGAGGATCATGGGTTACACAAAGTCGGTTACAAAGAAGGGAATCTACATATCCGGTCATCAAGCTTGCCATCCATGCCAAGGAGAGTCCTATCCGGACACGGGTGCAGTCTTCGGTCTTCGTATCTACATAGCCCATCAGTCCGGCCCATGGTTACCAAGCCGGACGCCCGAGGACCCCTTAGTCGAGGACTCCCTCAGTAGCCCCTGAACCTGGCTTCAATGACAAGGTATCCGGTGTGTAATGTTGTCTTCGGCATTGCAAGACGGGTTCCTCCTTCCAAACTCCAAAATAGTCTTCAGACGAATTGATCGTGTCCGGACCTGTAACACACACCACACACAACCGTAGAGAGAATATAATAATACACGAGTCCAATCCGCTGACTACTTCTACAACATGACATCACGTCCATCCGGTCATAATTTCGAACCGTTTTTTGCCGGCCGCTCCACGTTTCGAGACGCGGTTGCCATTGGCACGTCTTGTCAAAGCAGAGATCGTGTCCCCTTATCGCGGGATTCTCATTAATACGGGCATGGGTAACCCAACCGTGCCGTTTATACAGCCCTTGGGAGCAGGCGAATTCTGAGGCGAGAGGGTGGCGTTCAATATTCACTTCCCTTATAAGGAGATAAGATTCTTCTTTCTTCCCTCATTCCTTTTTCCTGCCTTTCCACTCTTGAGCTTCAGCGCCCAAGTTCTCATCCGCTTCCCACTTGAGAATGCACTCAACCATGTCCAGATCCGGAGGTCAAGGCAAGTGGATGGCCTCCACCGTCAAGGAGGAGGACATCGCTGAGCTTCGGGCGGCTGGGTGTAACACCCACGATGCGGCTATATCTCCCACGTGTCGGAGCACGACTTAGAGGCATAACCGCATTGTAGGCAATGTCGCAAGAGGGGTAATCTTTACACATCCCATGTACTGAATAAGAAAAGAGGTACATAGTTGGCTTACAATCGCCACATCACACAATAGCATAAATATAACATTACAATCATCCAGATACAATCAAGGTCCGACTATGGAACCAAAATAAAGACAACCCCAAATGCATAATGTCCCCGATCGCCCCAATTGGGCTCCAGTACTGATCGTCTGGAAAGGAAATGTAGTATCATCCTGAGTCCTCATCAAACTCCCACTTGAGATCAGTCGTATCTCCTGGAATGGTATCATCGGTCCCTACATCTGGTTTTGGAAGTAAACTGCGAGTCACGGGGACTCAGCAATCTCACACCCTCGCGATCAAGACTATTTAAGATTATGGGTAGGGAAAAGGTATGAGGTCGAGCTGCAGCAAGCAGTAGCTTATATGGTGGCTAACATACACAAATGAGAGCGAGAAGAGAAGGCAAAGCACGTTCGAGAATGTATGATCAAGAAGTGATCCAAGTCTACTTACGTTCAATCATAACACGAGACCGTGTTCTCTTCCTAGACTCCGCCGAAAAGAGACCATCACGGCTACACACGTTGTTGATCCATTTTAATTAAGTTTAAGTTTCAGGTTTTCTACAACCGGACATTAACAAATTCCCATCTGCCCATAACCGCGGGCACGACTTTCAAAAGTTCAAAACCCTGCAGGGGTGTCCCAATTTAGCCCATCACAATCTCTCACGGTCAATGAAGAATATTCCTTCTCCCAGGACAGACCGATCAGACTCGGAATCCCGGTTACAAGACATCTCGACAATGGTAAAACGAAACCAGCAAAGCCACCCGGATGTGCCAACAAATCCTGATAGGAGCTGCACATATCTCATTCTTAGGGCACACCGGATTTTCCAAACTTTCGGTAGGCCAACCTAGAGTTGCCCCTGGTGGCCACCGGTGGGTGACAAGTTGGACCAACACTCAGAGGAGCACTGGCCCGGGGGTATAAAATAAAGATGACCCTTGAGTCCGCGGAACCCAAGGGAAAAAGGCTAGGTGGCAAATGTTAAAACCAAGGTTGGGCCATTGCTGGAGGAGTTTTATTCAAGGCGAGCTGTCAAGGGGTTCCCATTATAACCCAACCGTGTAAGGAACGCAAAATCAAGGAACATAACACCGATATGACGGAAACTAGGGCGGCATGAGTGGAACAAAACACCAGGCATAAGGCCGAGCCTTCCACCCTTTACCAAGTGTATATATGCATTAAAGTAGACAAGATATAGTAGTGATATCCCAACAATAAACATGTTCCAACAAGGAACAAACTCCAATCTTCACCTGCAACTAGCAACGCTATAAGAGGGGCTGAGCAAAGCGGTAACATAGCCAAACAACGGTTTGCTAGGACAAGGTGGGTTAGAGGTTTGACATAGCAATATGGGAGGCATGATAAAGCATGTGGTAGGTATCGTAGCATAGGCATAGCAATAGAGCGAGCAACTAGCAAGCAAAGATAGAAGTGATTTCGAGGGTATGGTCATCTTGCCTGCAAAGTTCTCCGAGTTGACGTAAGCTTGATCCTCGCAAGCGTTCTCAATGGGTTCCTCGATCGCGTACTCGTCTCCCGGCTCTACCCAAAGCAAGAACACAAGCAAAGGGAACCACGATCAACCACGGTGCAATGCGCAAGCAACATGATGCAAAACATGGCATGATATGCGGGATGTGATATGCAATGCATATGCATGCTTCAGAAAGGAAAGATTAAACCAGGCCCCAACTTGGAAAACCAAGAGTTCCGCTGGAAAGATGAGTTGATTTCGGTCGAAAACGATATAAAGATCACCGGAATAGGATGCATGGTTTGCAAATGGCAAGCAAAACAATAATGGCACAAAGCTGAGATTAACAGCAGGAGGCCATCTAAATGCATCAAGAACAACAAGCTACTGCACTCTAACATAACAACAAAGCACATGGCAGTGATCCACTCAAGATGCTTAACAAAAGATGAACACTGAGCTACGGGTAATTCACACAATAACTGGTTCAAACAAGCAAGGCAAAAGTGCAAAAGATATCAGGTTCTCAAACTAAGTGAAAATAACAACTTGGCAGGATTTAACATCAGGAAGCAATGTTTAGAGCAAGATAACAACATGCTACAGGAAGGTATCATGGCAAAGCAAGGCATGGCATGAAACTACACAAAGCATATAAAAAAAGTACCTTACTGACCATAAGCCAAAAGGGATCAGAAAATACAATGGCACCCATGTAAACATAGCAAGTTTTGTTAACAGATTCAGACTTAGCAGAAAACTGGAACATGGCAAAAATAGAATTACGTAGGCACGTTTGCAAGCTCAATGCACTCACCACAAGGCATTGTATGACAATCTAAGCATATACCCAGCAAGTAGACATGGCATGGAAGCTAAACATGGCAAGAACAACCTCATAGCATGCATGGATAAACTACTAACAACCTCGGCAAAATTGCTTAACACGTAAACAATCTGCCAGGAACATTTTATAGCAAAAGTAGAGCAAGATTGAGTCATGCTAGGGTGCTCCATAATTGCAAACAAAGACATGGATGGATAAAGCATAACAATATCTCAAAAACATCCTTACTTAACAGGCTCAAAAGAGGCATGTATCACTCTGTAGCAACATGAATACATGGCATAAAAATTTTATCAGGGAAAAGACTTAGAAGAATTCTAAGTCCCTGAAATCAACAACATCACGAGAGCTACTTTGCATGCTTGTGCTAGTCACCACAATGATCACAAAAATACATTGCATACACCCCTGTAAAGATGGCATGGCATACAACAAAACACATGTAGGGCTGAAGTTCATAGGAGGCACACATTAAACATGGCAAAATGACAAATGTCCATAATCTGATAAAAATCTGAAACTAACATTACATAGCACTCTTGCAACAGCATTTAGGGCATCAAGATGAACTCAAATGAACATGGTGCAATGGAATGAAATGAATTGCACATCCAAGCGAACAATTTGATATGCTACACGCCCCAAACGGAGCCACGGATGCAAAGTTATGACATGATGAAGTATGCTAAAAATATTGAAAACTTAGGGGAAAACGAGGTTAACCCTAATCCTGGATCTGGATCTGAGGCGCAGATTTCGATGTTGGCCGGAACAGTGCTCGCCGGGGTTGATGCTGTGGTGGCCGGAGATGGTGGGAGCTCGCCGGATCCGGCGGGGAGGAGGGAGATGGCGAGGCCGGCGAGGTCGCCGGAGAAGGCGGCAGCGGGCGGCGGGCGGCGACAAGCAGCGGGGCAGTGCGGCGGTCGGCGGCGACAGGCGGCGGCGGGCGCCGGCGAAGGGCGGCGTGCGCTCGGGCGCGCGGTCGGGAGCCGGGCGGCGACGGGATGGTCCCCGCGGGCCTGTTGTGGGCCGCGCGGGCCGGCAGCGGTGGAGGGCGCAGCGGCGACACGTGGCGCCCTGGGATTGGACGCGGAGCGGCGGCGGCGATCTGTCCGGCGTGGACCGGACGTGTCCGGCGCGCGGAGGGAGCGGGGCTAGGGTTAGGGTGGTGTTTGATCAGGGATTTTTTTGGTGGAGGCACCTATTTATAGGTAGAGGGAGCTAGGAGGCTCCAAATTGAGCATGATTTTCGGCCACGCGATCGTGATCGAACGACCGAGATGATGGAGGGGGTTTAGCTGGGCTTTGCGCCACTTTGGAGAGGTGTTCGGCTGCAACACACACGAGGCCTTTTCGGTTCCTCAGTTAATCGTTGGAGTATCAAACGAAGTCCAGAAGGTACGAAACTTGACAGGTGGTCTACCGGTAGTATTCCAAGGCCGCTTGGCAAGTCTCGGTCCAATCCGAGAACATTTAACACCCGCACACGAAAAGAGGCAAAAGGGGACACCGGAGGACATAGGAGTGCCGGAATGCAAAACGGACAACGGGGAAAATGCCAGGATGCATGAGACAAACACGTATGCAAAAGCGATGCACATGATGACATGATATCAGATGCATGACAAAGACAAAAGCAACATGAAGACAAAACGCAACAACAAGGAAATATCATAACTTAGTGCCAGAAATGGCAAGAGTTGGAATACAAATATGGCAGGTTACATATGGGGCGTTACAACACTCCACCACTACAAAAAGATCTCGTCCCGAGATCTAGGACTGGAAAAACTCCGGATATTCGGAACAGAGGTGGTCCTCGCGTTCCCAGGTGGCTTCACGGTCGGAATGATGTGACCACTTCACTTTCAGGAATTTGATAGACTTGTTGCGAGTCTTGCGCTCAGTTTCTTCAAGAATAGCAACGGGATGCTCATGATAAGACATGTCTTCTTGGAGATCAATCTCTTCGAAGTTGATGGTGCGGTCAGGAGTCTTGAAACACTTGCGAAGCTGAGACACGTCAAACACGCCGTGCACGTTTGCAAACTTGGATGGAAGCTCAAGTTGATAGGCGAGATCGCCTCTTTTACCAATGATCTTGAAAGGACCCATGTATCTAGGGCAAGCTTCCCTTTAATACCGAAGCGACGAGTACCTTTCATTGGAGAGACACGGAGGTAGACATGGTCTCCGATCTCGAAAGCCAAGTCACGATGCATGCTATCATAGTAACTCTTCTGGCGTGATTGCGCGGCTTTGATATTTTCATGAATGACTTTGCACATTTCTTCAGCCTCTGTGATCAAGTCATTGCCAAGAAGTTGGCGTTCACCAGTCTCTGACCAGTTAAGAGGAGTACCACACTTTCTGCCATAGAAAATCTCAAATGCGGCCTTGCCCGAACTCGCTTGGAAGCTGTTGTTGTAAGAGAACTCAGCATATGGAAGACAATCTTCCCACTTCATACCGAAAGAAATGACACATGCCCTGAGCATATCTTCAAGAATTTGATTGACTCTCTCGACTTGGCCACTGGTTTGAGGATGAACAGTTGTGCTGAAGCGAATGTTGGTGCCCATAGCCTTCTGAAAGGAATCCCAGAACTTAGAGGTGAAGATGCTTCCACGATCTGAAGATATCAACTGCGGAATGCCATGCAGAGAGATAATCCTGCAGGTATATAGCTCTGCCAACTGAGCTGCTGTGATAGACTCTTTGATAGGAAGAAAATGAGCCACTTTGGTGAGCTTGTCGATGACAATGAAGATAGCATCATTGCCACGCTTGGACTTGGGAAATCCAGTCACGAACTCCATCTCAATATGGTAAAACTTCCATTCTGGAATGGCAAGAGGTTGAAGGAGACCAGCTGGCCGTTGGTGTTCTACTTTCCCTCTTCTGCAGACATCACATTCATTCACGAACTGAGCAATCTCGCGCTTCATTCGAGTCCACCAATACGACTGCTTGAGGTCATGGTACATCTTTGTACTTCCAGGGTGAATAGAGAGGAGTGAATTGTGAGCCTCGTTCAATATGACTTTACGAAGGTCACCCTTAGGCACCACAATGCGATCCTCGAAGAATAGAGTATCCTTGTCATCAAGACGATATCACTTGTACTTGGGTTGGCTCTTGGCAATCTCAATCTTCACCTTCTTCACCACATCATCAAGAAGTTGAGCCTCGCGAATCTAATCTTCCAAAGTAGGAGAGACTTGTAGGTTGGCAAGGAATCCTTGAGGAACAACTTGGAGATTAAGTTTGCGGAAAGCTTCACAAAGCTCTGGTTGGTAGGGCTTGAGAATCAAACTGTTGTAGTAAGCCTTCCTGCTCATTGCCTTAGCAATGACATTGGCCTTCCCTGGAGTATATTCAATACTCGGATTATACTCTTGAATCATTTCGACCCAACGAGTCTGCCTGAGGTTGAGGTTGGGCTGAGTGAAGATGTACTTGAGACTCGTATGATCAGTGAAGATGTCCACTTTCCTTCCCAACAAGAGATGTCTCCATGTTAAAAGAGCATGGGAACCTGCCGCCAACTCGAGGTCATGAGTGGGGTAGTTCTTTTTGTTGGGCTTCAACTGGAGAGAAGTATAGGCCACAACTTTATTCTCTTGCATTAACACAGCACCGAGACCTTGAAGGGAAGCATCAGAGAAAACCTCAAATGGTTTGGATTCATCAGGAGGAGTCAGAACAGGAGCTGTGACTAACTTCTCTTTGAGGGTGTTGAAAGCTACGTCACATTCAGGCGACCAGACATACTTCACATGCTTCTGGAGGACGTTGGAAAGAGGCTTCGCGATCTTAGAGAAATTCTCAACGAACCTTCGGCAATAGCATGCGAGCCCAAGGAAGCTGCAGAGTTGCTTCACATTCTGAGGCGGTTCCCGATTCACAATTGCAGACACCTTCTCAGGATTAACAGCTATGCCCTTGGCGGAGATGATATGCCCAAGGTCGAGAACCTCATCGAGCCAAAACTCGCACTTTGAAAACTTCGCATAGAACTGATGTTCTCTGAGTTTATCCAGCACCAATCTCAAGTGCTTGGCATGATCCTCCTTGTTTGGAAAATACCAAAATGTCATCGAGATAGACCAACACGAAGTCATTTGTGTAGGGGTTGAAGATGAAGTTCATCATGCGAGAGAATGTTGGAGGAGCGTTGACAAGGCCGAAAGACATGACCGTGTATTCATATGAACCATAGCTTGTTCTGAATGTTGTCTTGGGGATATCTTCTTCACGAATGCGAATATGATGATAGCCCATACGGAGGTCAAGCTTGGAGAATACTTGAGCACCTTTCAGTTTTTCGAAAAGCTCATTGATGTTGGGAAGTGGGTACTTGTTCTTTATGGTCTTCTTGTTAATTGGATGGTAGTCGACACAAAGTCGGTCCGTTCCATCCTTCTTCTTGATGAAAAGAACACCACAACCACATGGAGAAGAACTTGGTCGGATGAGACCCATACGCTCTTGAATATCGAGTTGTTTCTTCAGCTCCTTCAACTCTTCAGGTCCAAGCTTGTAATGACGTTTGCAAACAAGTTCCGTGCCAGGCTCAAGATCGATGACGAATTCAACTGGCCGGTGAGGAGGCATTCCTGGAAGCTCTTCTGGAAAGACGTCTTGATATTCACAAACGACTGGAATCTGAGAAATTGCATCCAACTCGCCCTTCTCATTGAGAGAAAACAGTCGAATTGTATCATCACGAGCGGCAAAGACGATCACATCCTCAGACGAGTGTGTCAATTGAATCTTCCTGGCAGCACAATCAAGCTGATCCTTGTGCTTAGAAAGCCAGTCCATTCTGAGAATAAGATCAATATCCGAGTTACCAAGGACCATTGGAGAAGACAGAAACTTATAGTCGCCCAACGTGATAGAAACATCCGGTACCACGTAGCTTGCGTGCAAGCATTTACCCGGTGAGACAACTGCTAACGGACTATGCAAATCTTGGAAAACCAACTCATGCTTAGATGCAAATGGTCTTGAGATGAAACAATGCGATGCACTAGTGTCAAAAAGAACTTTTGCAGGGATATCGTTAACAGGAAGGTTACCCATGATCACTTCTGACGAGTCCTCTGCCTGAGCTTCATTCATCATGTTGACCTTTGCGAACTTGGGATTATGCTTGACCACTACGGTGTTGGCAGATCTCACAGGAGGAGGAGGAAGAGCACGCCTCTGGTTGAAGCATTTGTTGGCATAGTGACCCTTCTACTGACACTTGTTGCACATGACCTCAGAAAGCGGACGGTGATACAGAGCACTTGATCTTGGAGCATGAGACGAAGTCTTGTTTTGAAAGCTTGGTTTGGGTGGGTGGGAAGATCCATTGCCACCTTTGCTCTTCTGCTGATAAGGCTGACGGAACGGAGGAGGAGGAGGCAACCAATACTTTTGCTGCTTAGCTGCCACTTGAGTTGAGGAAGAAGAAGGAGTTGCATCCCTGACTCTCTTCTTGGAAGCATCGCACTTGAGTTGAGCAGTCTCTTGCTTCAGTGCCATGTTGTAGAACTCATCGTACTTCTTCGGCTCAAAAAGCACAAGGGCTAGTTGCAGATCTTCTCTGAGGCCACCTCTGAACTGATAAATCATGCTCTTCTCGTCAGGGATGTCTTGCTTAGGGAAACAAGCGAGCTTCTGGAATATGATGTTGTACTGGTAAACAGACAAGCTGCCTTGCTTCAAATTACGGAACTCCTCACGCTTGCTCTCAACAACACTCTGAGGAATGTGGTGAGCTTTGAAGTCTTGGTGGAGTTCATCCCAGGTAATCACACGACCTCCTCTGGAATCTTTGTATTGCTGATACCACTCTGCAGCTTGGTCTTTGAGTTGGAACGAAGCAAACTTGACAAAGTCCTCAGGCCTGACGTTGCTGCACTCGAAATGCTTGCAGATATCCACGATCCAATCATCAGCGTTTGTGGCCTCGACATGGTTACTGAAGGTCTTTGGCTGGTTTGCGAGGAACTGGTTGAGTGTAGCAAACTGATTCTGATTGTTGCCATGGCCTTGATTTCCTTGGTTGCGCTCTTGCAAGAGTTGCATAAGCATTTGCATGTTAGTGTTGGTAGCGGCCATCACAGCTTGCCATGCCTCCCGAGGTGGAGGTGGTGGCGGTGGATCCGGATTCTGACGCGTTGGAGGAGCCATCCTGAAGAGGGTGACATCCGTTAGCATCTTGAAAGACATATATTCAAGCTGAATCAAATGGATCGAAATTGCAACATATAGTCTTAACATTTGAACAAGAATGAACAAATGCATTCTAAATTAAATGGTCACACTTCCATAAATTGAGAAGCCACTTAGATAGAGGTAGATGAATAAAACAACAAGGTACGGACAAGAACAAATACTTGGTAAGGATTACCCAATCACAAACCAAATATCTGCGGAAGAAATACTAGAGCTACATGAATTCCCACCTATGAAACTCCGGAAATTTTCCTGGTTATGCAATCAGGTGTTGGGGATATAGGGGAAGCATAATATCTCACCCAAAACTAGCAAATCCTACATCCAGCTGTATCCATCCTTCAACACATAACCAACAAACCTTCGGAAATCATTTACCTCAACCTTCGAAAAGCATCCGTTATAGGAGTTATGGCCATACTCCTGAACTCCTGCCCTAGTACTGGGTGGTGTCGAGGTTATCTCACCAACAACTGCATAAAAGAGATTTTCGATGTCTGCGAAACTCAGGTATTCCAGAACTGCAACGATAAAATTGTGACGACAACACCTCGGAGCTCAACTCCCCGGGACACTGCCACAACCCCTAAATGTCAGGAGGCACCAAGAACAATGTTCTCGTCACAAAACCATCGGAACAATTCAAAGATACCCGCGTGATCCTAACAAAAATTAGTGAAATTTGAGAAGAGAAGAGTCAAAACTCTATGCCAGGATGCCTCACCAGAGCGACGAAGGGACTGAGGAGTAAAAAGAATCCTACTCTCTGATATATATAATCCTATAAGACCCAAAACATTTTTCTAGACTCAACAACGCCAACGATTCGATCAAGCAGGGGGCTCCTAAGTCGGGGATGGCTCTGATTACCAACTTGTAACACCCAGATGTGGCTATATCTCCCACGTGTCGGAGCATGACTTAGAGGCATAACTGCATTGTAGGCAATGTCGCAAGAGGGGTAATCTTTACACATCCCATGTACTGAATAAGAAAAGAGGTACATAGTTGGCTTACAATCGCCACATCACACAATAGCATAAATATAACATTACAATCATCCAGATACAATCAAGGTCCGACTATGGAACCAAAATAAAGACAACCCCAAATGCATAATGTCCCCGATCGCCCCACCTGGGCTCCACTACTGATCGTCTGGAAAGGAAATGTAGTATCGTCCTGAGTCCTCATCGAACTCCCACTTGAGCTCAGTCGTATCTCCTAGAATGGTATCATCAGTCCCTGCATCTGGTTTTGGAAGTAAACTGTGAGTCACAGGGACTCAACAATCTCACACCCTCGCGATCAAGACTATTTAAGCTTATGGGTAGGGAAAAGGTATGAGGTGGAGCTGCAGCAAGTACTAGCTTATATGGTGGCTAACATACGCAAATGAGAGCGAGAAGAGAAGGCAAATCACGTTCGAGAATGTATGATCAAGAAGTGATCCAAGTCTACTTACGTTCAAGCATAACATGAGACCATGTTCTCTTCCCGGACTCCGCCGAAAAGAGACCATCACGGCTACACATGCTGTTGATCCATTTTAATTAAGTTTAAGTTTCAGGTTTTCTACAACCAGACATTAACAAATTCCCATCTGCCCATAACCGTGGGCACAGCTTTCGAAAGTTCAAAACTCTGCAGTGGTGTCCCAACTTAGCCCATCACAAGCTCTCACGGTCAATGAAGGATATTCCTTCTCCCAGGACGGACCGATCAGACTCGGAATCCCGGTTATAAGACATCTCGACAATGGTAAAACTAAACCAGCAAAGCCACCCGGATGTGCCGACAAATCCCGATAGGAGCTGCACATATCTCGTTCTTGGGGCACACCGGATTGTCCAAACTTCTGGTAGGCCAACCCAGAGTTGCCCCTGGTGGCCACCGGCGGCTGATAAGTTGGACCAACACTCAAAGGAGCACTGGCCCGGGGGTTTAAAATAAAGATGACCCTTGAGTCTGTGGAACCCAAGGGAAAAAGGCTAGGTGGCAAATGGTAAAACCAAGGTTGGGCCTTGCTGGAGGAGTTTTATTCAAGGCGAACTGTCAAGGGGTTGCCATTATAACCCAACCGTGTAAGGAACGCAAAATCAAGGAACATAACACTGGTATGACGGAAACTAGGGCGGCAATAGTGGAACAAAACACCAGGCATAAGGCCGAGCCTTCCACCCTTTACCAAGTGTATAGATGCATTAGAGTAGACAAGATATAGTAGTGATTTCCCAACAATAAACATGTTCCAACAAGGAACAAACTCCAATCTTCACCTGCAACTAGCAACGCTATAAGAGGGGCTGAGCAAAGCGGTAACATAGCCAAACAACAGTTTGCTAGGACAAGGTGGGTTAGAGGTTTGACATGGCAATATGGGAGGCATGATAAAGCATGTGGTAGGTATCGTAGCATAGGCATAGCAATAGAGCGAGCAACTAGCAAGCAAAGATAGAAGTGATTTCGAGGGTATGGTCATCTTGCCTGCAAAGTTCTCCGAGTTAACGTAAGCTTGATCCTCGTAAACGTTCTCAACGAGTTCCTCGATCACGTACTCATCTCCTGGCTCTACCCAAAGAAAGAAAACAAGAAAAGGGAACCACGATCAACCACGGTGCAATGCGCAAGCAACATGATGCAAAACATGGCATGATATGCGGGATGTGATATGCAATGCATATGCATGCTTCAGAAAGGAAAGATTGAACCAGGCCTCAACTTGGAAAACCAAGAGTGACGCTGGAAAGATGAGTTGATTTCGGTCGAAAACGATATAAAGATCACCGGAATCGGATGCACGGTTTGCAAATGGCATGCAAAACAATAATGGCACAATGCTGCGATTAACAGCACGAGGCCATCTAAATGAATCAAGAACAACAAGCTACTGCACTCTAACATAACAACAAATCACATGGCAGTGATACACTCAAGATTCTTCACAAAATATGAACACTAAGCTACGGCTAAGTCACACAATAACAGGTTCAAACAAGCATGGAAAATGTGCAAAAGTGAAAATAACATGGCAGGATTTAACATCATGGCAAAGCAAGGCATGGCATGAAACTACACAAAGCATATAACAAAAGTCCCTTACTGACCATAAGCCAAAAGGGATCACAAAATACAATGGCACCCTTGTAAACATAGCAAGTTTCATTAACAGATTCAGACTTAGCAGAAAATTGGAACATGGCAAAAACAGAATTACGTAGGCACGTTTGCGAGCTCGATGCACTCACCACAAGGCATTGTATGACCAGATAAGCATACACCCAGCAATTAGACATGGCATGGAAGCTAAACATGGCAAAAACAACCTCATAGCATGCATGGATAAACTACAACAACCTCGGCAAAATTGCTTAACACATAAACAATCTGCCAGGAACATTTTATAGCAAAAGTAGAGCAAGATTGAGTCATTCTAGGGTGCTCCATAATTGCAAAAAAAGACATGGATGAATAGAGCATAACAATATCTCAAAAACATCCTTACTGAACAGGCCCAAAAGAGGCATGGATCACTCTGTAGCAACATGAATACATGGCATAAAAATATTATCAGGGAAAAGACTTAGAAGAATTCTAAGTCCATGAAATCAGCAACATCACGAGACCTACTTTGCACGCTTGTTCTAGTCACCACAATGATCACAAAAATACATGGCATACACCCCTGTAAAGATGGCATGGCATACAACAAAACACATGTAGGGCTCAAGTTCATAGGAGGCACACATTAAACATGGCAAAAATGACAAATGTCCATAATCTGATAAGAATCTGAAACTAACATTACATAGCACTCTTGCAACAACATTTAGGGCATCAATATGAACTCAAATAAACATGGTGCAATGGAATGAAATGAAGTGCACATCCAGACAAACAATTTGATATGCTACACGGCCACGGATGCAAAGTTATGACATGATGAAGTATGCTAAAAATATTGAAAACTTTGGGCAAAATGAGGTCAACGCTAATCCTGGATCTGGATCTGAGGCACGGATTTCGATGTTGGCCGAAAAAGTGCTCGCCGGGGTTGATGCTGCGGTGGCTGAAGATGGTGGGAGCTCGTCGGATCCGGCAGGGAGGAGGGAGATGGAGAGGCTGGCGAGGTCGCTGGAGAAGGCGGCAGCAGGCGGCATGGCCGAGGCGCTCCAGGCGGCGCGGGCACGGGGAATACCTACGTGCGGCGGCCGGCGACAGGCAGCGGGGCGGCGCGGCGGTCGGCGGTGACAGGCCGCGGCGGGCACTGGCGAAGGGCGGCGTGCGCTTGGGCGCGAGGTCGGGAGCCGGGCGGCGATTGGATGGGCCCCACGGGCCTGTTGCGGGCCGCGCGGGCCGGCGGCGGCGGAGGGCGCGGCAGCGACAGGTGGCGCCCTGGGATTGGACGCGGAGCGGCGGCGGCGATCTGTCCAGCGCGGACCGGACGTGTCCGGCACGCGGAGGGAGCGTGGCTAGGGTTAGGGTGGTGTTTGATCCGAGATTGTTTTTTTTGGTTGGGGCACCTATTTATAGGTAGAGGGAGCTAGGAGGCTCCAAATTGAGCATGGTTTTCGGCCACACGATCGTGATCGAACGACCAAGATGATGGAGGGGGTTTAGTTGGGCTTTGGGCCACTTTGGAGAGGTGTTGGGCTGCAACACACACGAGGCCTTTTCGGTTCCTCGGTTAACCGTTGGAGGATCAAACAAAGTCGAAAAGGTACGAAACTTGACAGGCGGTCTACCGGTAGTGTACTAAGGCCACTTGGCAATTCTCGGTCCAATCCGAGAACGTTTAACACCCGCACACGAAAAGAGGCAAAAGGGGACACCGGAGGACATAGGAGTGCCGGAATGCAAAACGGACAACGGGAAAAATGCTCGGATGCATGAGACGAACACGTATGCAAAAGCGATGCACATGATGACATAATATGAGATGCATGACAAAGAAAAAAGCAACACGAAGACAAAACCCAACAACGAGGAAATATCATAACTTAGTGCCGGAAATGGCAAGAGTTGGAATACAAATATGGCAGGTTACATATGGGGCGTTACACTGGGTACCTGGTGAAGGAAATTGCCCACCGTCTTCCAGCCCAAGGACAAATCATTCCCACGCCAAAAACTGACGAGAGGGTAGTATTCCTCCCCCATTTTCTCCATGGGCTAGGGTTTCCACTCCACCCCTTCGTCCGCGGGATAATGTCCTACTACGGGATAGACTTCCACGATCTATCCCCGAACTCCTTCCTCAATATCTCGGCGTTTATCATCGTGTGCGAGGCCTTCCTCCGCATCCACCCATAAAGCTTCTCCTCCTCACTTCATTGAGATGATTGATTATGTTTATTGTAGTCCGGCCCACAATAGCTCCCCGCGATCCTCGTCAGGAGGCTCATTGGATTCCAAGGCGATGGCCAGCGATTCACCGCTAGCCGCTCACTCCCCCAAGGCCAAGGATGATACGGAAGTGCTATCCCGAAGGACTGTTCCAGGCGGGGGAGAGGCTCTGGAGGTGCCAGAAGGCGAAATTCCCATTGTCGGACACCAAGGGGAATAAATCCCCATGGAGACTGGTAGGGAGGGCCGAACTCAGTTCGACCCTTAGCCGGACTCAATTCAGGAGACCGATGCTGCTCCGGAATCCGGCATGCGGCCTCCTTCGGAAGAAGGGGGATGCATGTTCCCCCGGTGACCCCTGTCCAACCAGGGGCACCAGATAATCTGCTGGAAGCGCTGCGAGGTACTTCCATTGTGGATGAATACCGTGCCCTTAGGGCATGGTAATTGAAAGGGTTCAGTCCGCCAAGAGCGGACTAACCGAAGCCTGCAGCAACCTGTTAACAGGTTTTGAGGTAAGCAGCGCAAAAAAGGAGAAAATCCTAATATAGGCAGTAGCCCCTGAGACACTGTACGGTGTCCAAAAAGAAAAAACCGGATAGAGGATCAATCTCCTTGTGCAGGAAACTAACTAAATTTGTCTGAAATGTATGCACAGGCGTCGCTGTTGGCCGCGGCCTCGCATACTGCCGAAGTCTCTGGACTAAAGCAGAAACTGCTCGAGGCTGAGGAGGAGTTGGGCGAGGTGAAGAGGCAGCTCCAGGAAAGACAAGGTAAGTAATAACCTATTATGGATTCGAAAAAAGGAAAGGGGAAAATGATATGCAATGATCCAAATACCATGATGTGAATAGAGGCGACGACCGAGGTCGAGGCCCTGAAAGCATCCCTAGTCGAAGCTGAGGGGAGGGCTGTTAAGGAGTAGGCCACCCGTAAGAGGGTAAAGGCCCGGGTCAACGAAGTCCACCAGGAGCTCCAGGACGCGGTGAAAAAGTGTGAGACCTTGGAGCACAATGCGTAGGCTCAAGAGGCCGAACTTGCCGAGGCTCGTAAGATTGCGGAGGTTGCCCTGATTAAAGCCCAGGGCACCCCCCATGAGATCCAGGAGGCTAGGAAGATTGCGGCGGGTAAGGCATTCAATATGCAAAGTAGGAGTGTGAAGAGGAAATTTCTTTTACGAACCCGGATTCGGAGTTATCCAGGGGCCTTTGCTGATCTGCCACGCAGTGTGACCGACGCTGACGAGTTCTTCCGAGCCGAAGGGAGCTCCACGGAGAAGCTGTTCTGGTCGCAATATTGCATGCCAGAACATCCTGTGCCCTTCGGCGATCAGCTGAAATAGCTGGTCGAGCTGCACAGGGTGGCCGAACTAGCCATGAAGGATATGATAGTCTGGCTGTGGCCAGCCGAAGCTATTCCCAACAGCTACTTCAGCCTCGTGAAGAAGCTGGTGGATGCCTGTCCTTGGATGGATGTCATCAAGTGGTTCGTCTGCATCAAGGGCGCGCGTCTGGCCTTCTCTTATTGCAAGGTCTGGTGGGCGAAGCTGGACGCTGTCAAGCTAGCGACCGGGGGGGCCGCCGGAGGGCAAGGAGTACCGCACACCTGAGCGATACTTCGACGACCTCTTAGAGGGGTCCCGCATTGTTGCGGAGCATTGTGGGAAATACACCATCTTTGAATGAATGTATTCGAGCTCCCTCTGCCTTGTATGATGAAACAAAATGTTTATGCAATATAATGCTTGTTATGTTTTAAAGTTTTACTTCCTGTGTGGCCGTGTTGTATAAAATCTGAGGGTTAACCAGTCGTCGGCTTCTGCCCCCATGTAGGTAGTACGGGGGTGTTCGGGATGGAAACTAAACAATCTTGATCCAATTAGATGGTCCTTTAAGGAGTTGTTTAGCGCAACGAACTAGGCAACCAAACTATGCGGCTGTAACGCCCTCACTTAGCCATAGGAGTGCGACAATAAAAACATGGGCACAGCCCCTAGTATCCTAACTAGAGTGCTATAAGCGTATGATCGGGAAGTACCAATCCTTCGCATAATGCGGAAGAAATGTCCAACAATTTGCAACCTCTGAACCGCTGACCGGCTCTCGCCGCATCATGACAGTCAGTTTTTGGGTTTCTCTACTGAGGTGCTCCTTTGGATAAACTAAGGCACAATCGTAGTAGTTCTCCCTTTACTACCTTAGCCGATATAGCGGAACGTAAGGTAGCAAGCACAGGAGCCGGGCAACCCAACTATTGACCAAAGACATGATTCGGAGCCAATGCATATAATGCTAAATTCGGGGTGCCGAACTATACTTATAAAAAGTGTTCGTACTTTTGCTATGATGTGCAACCCCTGGAGAACATGAAACGTACTAAAGTGTACAGGTGCTACCTGATAGGATTATCCACAAGGGAGCTGAGAAGAAAGAGAAAAAAGGAAAGAAAACAGAGAAGGTACGAAGGTAAAAAAGCTGGAGTCCTACAGCTCCAGTCATAAACTGTTCTCATTGTAATTTAATTAGTACGTCAAAGCGCATTGATACAGGTAGTACGATAAGCAAGAGGCTATTTGAAATGCCGGAACCAAGGGAGAGCTGCATGTGGGTCCTGAAAAATAGGAAAGTTATCGTTAATGGAATCACCTAAAACGTCCCCCATATGTTTGTGTTTCTCGCCGTCTTGGTGTGTTTATCCATCAAGAGGACCGATGACCAGGCCATCAGATGGTTCTTGTGGGATTGAGACCTGAAAAGGAAACAAGTAAAAGTGAAAGTATATGTGTATCCGACGTCGGTTGAGCCGTACTATGGACCACAAGCTAGTTGTGCCTCCGTCGATGCCCATGGGATTTTGAGTGCGTAGTTATGTACGCGCGACACGAGTGCCACCACTTGGTCGGAACTGCGACCGAGGTCGGATTGCTAGTCGAGCTCCTAACGAGCCGGGCTCTCCTGCTGCAGAGTAGTTCGGACCCTCTTGACGGTGTTCGTGGGCTCGGCAGTCGAATTAAGGCTCTGCTTGAGAAGGCCGCTCTGTACTTCTACTGCTAGGGCAGCTGTGTGCTCTTCTATACGGAGGGAGCGTTCCGTATTTCCGTTAACCGTTATGACGCCACGCAGACTGGGCATCTTGAGCTTGAGATAAGCATAGTGTGGTACTGTGTTGAATCGAGCAAACACGGTTTGTCCGAGTAGTGCATGCTAGCCGCTGCGGAATGGGACGATATCTAAGATTAACTCCTCGCTTCGGAAGTTGTCTGGAGATCCGAAGACAACCTCTAATGTGATTGAGCCCGTACAGCGCGCCTCTACACCTGGTATGACTCCTTTGAAGGTAGTCCTGGTGGGCTCGATCCGAGATGGGTTAATGCCCATTTTCGCGTTGTATCTTGATAGAGCAGATTAAGGCTGCTACCTCCATCCATATGGACGCGAGTCAGGTGGAACCCATCAATTATCGGGTCTAAGACCAGTGTGGCTGAGCCACCATGACGGATACAGGTCGGATGATACCAGCGATCAAAGGTGATCGGGCATGACGACCATGGGTTAAATTTTGGGGCGACTGGCTCTATCGCGTAGACGTCCCTAAGCGCACGCTTGGGCTCCCTCTTGGGGATGTGGGTAGCATATATCATATTCACCGTTTTAACCTGAGGGGGAAACTTCTTCTGTCCCCTTGTGTTCGGTTGCTGGTGCTCTTCGTCATCGTCCTCGCTCTACAATCCCTTTTCCCTATTCTTGGCGTTTAATCTGTCGGCCTGTTTAAAAACCTAGCAATCTCTATTTGTATGATTGGGTGGCTTGTCTGGGGTGCCATGAATCTGGAACGGGCGATCGAGTATGTGGTCCAAGCTGGATGGGCCTGAATTGTTCTTTTGGAATGGCTTCTTCCGCTGACCGGACTTAGGGCCCTTGAATCTGCCATTGACTGTCATGTCCTCGGTGTTACCACTGTTGTTTTGACGCTTGTATCTGTTGCGTCGAGACTTCTCTTTGCTAGTTTTAGCTTCAGGGGTGCCAGTGTCGCTTGTATTGTTTTTACTACGGGCCAACCAACTGTCCTCGCCTGCACAAAAGAGGGTCATGAGTGCCGTGAGGGCTGCCATGGATTTTGGCTTTTGTTTGCCGAGGTGGCGAGCGATCCATTCATCGTAGATACTGTGTTTGAAGGCTGCTAGGGCTTCGGTAGCCGGACAATCGACGATTTGGTTCTTTTTAGTTAAGAACCTAGTCCAGAATTTCCTGGCGGACTCTCCGGGCTGTTGAACTATATGGCTTAAGTCATCCGCGTTCGGAGGTCAAACGTATGTGCCTTGGAAGTTATCGAGGAAGGCCTCTTCCAAGTCCTCATAGCTGCCAATAGAATTTGCAGGCAGACTGTTGAGCCAGTGTCGAGCTGGCCCCTTGAGTTTTAAAGCGAGGTATTTGATGGCATGGAGGTCATCCCCGCGGGCCATATAAATGTGGAGCATCAAGTCTTCGATCCACATCGTGGGATCCGTGGTTCCATCGTATGATTCTATATTCACGAGTTTGAGTCCTTCGGGGAATTCATGATCCAGGACCTCATCGGCGAAGCAATGGGGGTGTGCAGCGCCTCTATATCGGGCCATATCATGACGTAGCTCTGATGGAGTCCGTCTGCGGTTTTCAGCCCGCGCGTGAAAAAGTTTGTCACGTCCGAATAAGTGGTCGTCATCGCGTGTCGAGGCACGTCCTCACGATCCATAGATTGATCTCATATGTCCTGCTTTATTGTTTAGGTTTTGCCGTAGGTCATATGTATCACTGTGGGCTAATTTGCCTCTACCTGTGCGCTGAGGCGGGGCTGGCTGGTGTTCAGCGTGAGTTGCCATTTTGTCTCGTCCACGTGGTGGTCGGTCAGCCGCATTGTACGATGGAGGTATGTAGTTCGGCGCCTCCTCATCAAACTGAGGTAGCAATTTGCGCTTTGGGTAGCTTTTGGTTGGGCGCTTGAGGCCGTACTCTTCGGCTGCTAGGACATCGGTCCATTTATCATTGAGCAGATCTTGGTCATCTTGATGCTGTTGCTGCTTCTTTTTCAGGCTCCATGAAGTGGCAATTAGCTGGCGCTTGAAGCGCTCCTGCTCAAGAGGTTCCTCAGGCACGATGAAATCCTCAGTTTCGAGGCTCACCTCATCCTCAGAGAGCGGAAGGTAGTTATCGTCCTCCGAATCTTTGTGTGTGGCCTGTTTACCGGGGCTAACCTGCCTGCCTTCCCGTTCATCTTGTTCATTAGCTGTATCGACGGGGTCATCGTTGTCTTCAGCACCTTCTGGAGTGTTGTCTTCCCCTGTGCCGGTGTTGCTGTCTTTGCTGCGGCATGACTTAGAGCGCCGCTGCTGACACCGACGCTTGGACTGTATTTCAGAAAGTTTATCATGAGCTGGATCTTCCTTGTTGTTGCCGCTGTTCTCCTTTGGTGCATCCACCATGTATACATCATACGAGGAAGTGGCCGTCCAGCGTCCGGTGAACGGCAAGGTCTGGACCTCTTCTTCTCCGGCATCGTCGTCCATATCATCTATGTCCTCGGAGTCGTAGTCAAGTTCGTCGGTCAAATCCTCGACCGTGGCTACGAAGTGGGTGGCGGGTGGGAAGCAAAATTCTCCAGCGTCAGCCCCTAGTTCGAGCCGGATATAGTTTGGTTGTGAGTCCTCTGTCAAGGACGGGTTCTTTAAAGAGTTTAGCACATCGCCCAAAGGCGAGTGCTGTAAGATGTCTGCAGCGCTGAATTCGAAGATCGATAAATGATCAAGCTCGGCATTCTCGGGCTCACGTGGTTCGGAACTTACGGTCGGAGACGAGTCCAGAGTTCCGCTAACAGAGCCATGGTGAGATGTTAAGTCTATATGCGGCTCCAATGCCGTGGAATCTGTGGCCTCCGTGCTGGGGTTGATCCTCCCGTCCTTGGGTGGCGCAGCTTGCTCCGGATCTAGGGCCAGAGCGGTTACAGGAGAAATCTCCTGGATGTAGACTGATGACAGATTTAGGTCATCATCATCGGGGTGACCGGGAGCGGCCACCGCGGTCTCGAATCCAGCGAAGATCAAGTCCCCATGGGTGTCCGCAACGTAGTTCAAGCTTCCGAATCTGACCTGATGGCCAGGGCGTAGCTTTCGATCTGCTCTAGATGGCCAAACAAATTGGCCCGCAGTGCGAAGCCGCCGAACACGAAGATCTGTCTGGGGAGGAAAGTTTCTCCTTGGACAGTGTCATTATGGACGATTGAAGGGGCCATCAAACCATTTGGCGACAACACAGTGGAACTCTCAATGAAAGCACCAATGTCGTTGTCAAAACCGGCGGATCTCGGGTAGGGGGTCCCGAACTATGTGTCTAAGGTCGATGGTAACAGGAGACAAGGGACACAATGTTTACCCAGGTTAGGGCCCTCTCTATGGAGGTAATACCCTATGTCCTGCTTGATTGATATTGATGAATATGAGTATTACAAGATTTGATCTACCTCGAGATCGTAATGGCTAAACCCTAGAGGACTAGCTTGTATGGCTATGATAATGAGTCTCCTATCCATACTAAGTCATTCGGTTTATATAGACACCGGGAGGATCTAGGGTTACACAAGGTCGGTTACAAAGAAGGGAATCTACATATCCGATCGTCAAGCTTGCCTTCCACGCCAAGGAGAGTCCTATCCGGACATGGGTGCAGTCTTCGGTCTTCGTATCTTCATAGACCATCAGTCCGGCCCATGGCTAATAGGCCGGACGCCCCAAGGACCCCTTAGTCCAGGACTCCCTCAGACGCCGCCACTAAGAAGAAGGCCACGGACGAAGCCGAGCATTGGCCTGGCCAACCGGGGGGTATGATCTGTTCATCCCTCGTTTACTCGTACTTGTGCTAGCCGTATATGTGCTGCTGATAGATGGTTCAATTCTGTGTTCCATACCTGCAAGTATACATAGGTATTGCTATGAGATGCATACCGTGTTTACCATGCTTACTGTATACTCATGGATTAGTCTAATCAGAAAAGTGTTAATATTTCCAACAACCCAAAACCTTATTTTAGGCACTTTTTGATTCAAGGCTTTGCTACTACTCTGAAACCAAAAAGTTTATCGGGATGCATTTTAAGCGTTGGCAGACTAGGACCACCTTGTGGCTCACAGCGATGAACGTTTTCTCGGTTGGTGGTGTCCCCCCCCCCCACAGAAATGATTGCCCCTGAACAGAAGAAGGATTTTAGAGAGGCAACCAAAATCTTTGTGGGAGCAGTTCTGAGTGTGATTGGAGACAAGTTGGTTGACGCGTATATACATATGCGGGTTGCCAAAAACTTGTGGGATGCGCTTGAAGTAAAATTCGGCGCAACCGATGCTGGCAGTGAGCTGTATGCCATGGAGCAGTTCCATGATTATAGGATGGTTGATAATCGTCCTAATTGGACCAAGCTTAGGAGATACAGTGCATTGCTAAGGAGCTAGAGCTCCTGAAGTGTCAGTTACCGGACAAGTTTGTCGCGGGTTGCATTATTGCAAAACTCCCTCCTAGTTGGAGGAACTTTGCTACTTCTCTCAAGCACTTGAGACATGAATTCTCTATAGAGAATGTCATCGGTCATCTCAGTGTTGAGCAGAACTCGAGAGCAAAGGACTCACACATGAAAGGGGCAGAGGGTTCTTCTAGCACCAATGTGGTGCAAAAGAACTTCCACAAGTTCAAGGGAAAAAACTCTGTCCAGCAGAATACTACCTTTAAGAAGAAGGGTAAGAAGAAAGACAAAAAGAGAGATGGCTGCTTTACTTCTGGTTCAGAGGAACATTGGGCAAACAAGTGCCCAAACAAGTAAACGAAGCCAACACAGGAATCCAAGTCTGTGCATGTCACTCTGAGCAACAATGATGTGGCATCTGGGTATGGTAATCTGTTTACCATACTTTCAGTTTGTCAGTCCACCGATTGGTGGGTCGACACTCGGGCCAATATTCATGTGTGTGCTGATGTGTCTTTTTTTTCCTCTTACCAGGTCGCACCAGATTGTTCCGTCCTGATGGGGAATGGCTCGCATGCTTCTGTTCATGGTATTGGCATGGTAGATCTAAAGTTTACTTTGGGAAAGATCGTGCAACTGAAGAACGTGCAGCATGTCCCTGCCATCAAGAAGAATCTCGTTAGTGGCTCCCTTCTTTGTAAAGAAGGATTTAAGTTAGTATTTGAGTCTAACAAAGTAGTCGTATCTCGGTATGGACTATTTGTCGAAAAAGGATATGATTGTGGTGGTTTGTTCCGCCTTTCCCTGGAAGATTTCTGTAATAAAGTCGTGAACCAAATTCATTCTAATGTGAATGAATCTGAGGTTTGGCATTCACGTCTTTGTCACATAAATTTTGGTTGTATGACGCGGCTAGCTAAGATGGAGTTAATCCCGAGTTTCACTTTAGCCAAAGGCTCTAACTGCCATGCGTGTGTGCAAGCTAAGAAACCTCCTAAGCCTCACAAGCTTGCGAAGGAGAGACACCTAGCACCATTAGAGCTCATACATTCAGATCTCTGTGAGATGAATGGTGTGTTAACTAAAGGTGGAAATAAATACTTCATGACTCTGATTGATGATTCCACTCGATTCTGCTATGTGTATTTGTTGAATACTAAGGATGAGACTCTACACTACTTTAAGGTCTATATGGCTGAAGTTGAGAACCAACTTGAGAATAAAATAAAACAAGTCCGGTCTTATCGTGGTGGAGAGTAATTTTCTAATGAGTTCGATTTATTCTGTGCGGAACATGGTATTATTCATGAGAGGATGCGTCCCTACTCACCCCAGTCAAACAGGGTTGCCGAATGGAAAAACCATACTCTAACTGATTTGGTTAACGCCATATTAGATACATTGGGTTTATCCAAGGCATGGTGGGGCGAGGCTATATTGACATCATGTCATGTCATGAATAAAGTTCCCACAAAGGATAATGAGACTACTACCTATGAGCAATGAGAAAAGAAAAGAGCTACACTCTCTTACTTGTGCACTTGTGGCTGTGTGGTGACAATCAACGTGCCGATAACCAAAAAGTGCAAGTTGGGACCAAAGACCATGGACTAGTTTTTCTTGGCTATGCCAAGCATAGCGTTGGCTATATATTTCTAGTGGTGAAATCTGATGTACATGACGTGAAGGTTAGTACTATCATGGAGTCTAGGGATGCTACATTCTTTGAGTATATTTTCCCTATGAGAGATATGCAAAACACTTCTAAACTGGAATCTGATGAGACTCCTGAACCTGCCATTCCAATGGAATACTATGAACATAAATGTGATGAGAGTTCCACGGAGGATGACGAGGAAGCTCCTGTTAGGAGCAAGGGACAGAGGACTACAAAGTCTTTTGGTGATAATTTCCTCGTGTACCTCGTGGATGATGACACTCCTAGTTTCATTTCAGAAGCTTATGCATCTCCGGATGCTGACTACTGGAAGGATGCAGTCCGTAGCGAGATGGATTCCATCTTGGCTAATGGGACATGGGAAATCACTGATCGTCCTTATGGTTGTCAACCATTGGGATGTAAGTGGGTGTCCAAGAAGAAGCTTAGGCCCGATGGTACTGTTGAGAACTACAAGGCTAAGCTTGTGGCAAGGGTTATACCCAGAAAGAGGAAGAGGATTTATTCGACACTTATTCACCTGTGGCTATACTAACAACCATTTGAGTGTTACTCGCTTTGGCTGCCTCGCATGGTCTTCTCGTTCACTAGATGGACATTAAGACGACTTTCCTTAACGGAGAGCTATACGAGGAAATTTACATGCAACAGCCAGATGGCTTTGTAGTAAATGGTCACGAAAGAAAGGTGTGCAAGCTAGTGAAATCTCTGTATGGCCTAAAACAAGCGCCTCAGCAATGGCATGAGAAGTTCAACACTACTCTGACATCTGCTGGCTCTGTTGTGAACAAAGTTGACAAATGTGTATGCTATCGCTATGGTGGGGGCAAAGGAGTTATACTGTGTCTTTATGTCGATGGCATACTGATATTTGGGACCCACCTCAAACACTAGTAGCAAAAAGGCCTATTGTCCCGGTTCATAAGGCCCATTTGTCCCGGTTCTAGAACCGGGACTAAAGGGTCGTTACTAAAGCCCAAGGCCTTTAGTCCCGGTTCTTACACGAACCGGGACCGATGGGCCTCCATGTGGCCAGTGTTGTGAGCCCAGGCAGGAGGGACTTTGGTCCCGGTTGGTGGCACAAACCGGGACCAAAAGGCATCCACACGTCAGCTGTTCAGGGGCTAGGTTTTTTGTTTTTTTTGAAAGGGGGGAGGATTTGGGGGTTTTGTATGGTTAATTAAGGTGTTTCATATATTGTGTTTGGTATCTAATTAATTAATAGAGAGAAGTGTCCTCTCTTATCTCCGTGCTTGGTCGATGCTACGTACTATACGTATAGCAGAGAGGCCCTCGACACGCTAGCTAGTAAGAAAATGAAGGAAACCTTTAAGTACAGAAGTTTGTCAAGCATACCGAGAGAAGTGATCGACCTCTCCTTCTCCGAGAGATTCGTCGAACAACAAGTTTTCGTATTATCTATCCGAGCTACTGGCTACATACATATACAATATGTAAGATCTCCTACAATCTCCTAGCATCTGAAATCAAGTTCCACATGGTATTCTCCGGCTTTATTGATGGCGTGGTCAAGAAAGAGTCCCGCCAATTCCTCTTGAATTGCTTTCATGCGATCTTCTGGTAGGAGTTCATTCCGCATCTCCCACGTCTAATTTGAAGAAGGGGGTTAATACATATATATGAATGAAACACATCATAAATGATGGTGTAATAAAAATGAAATTGTGAATATTATTGCTTACGCACATCAAATTGTCTTTTAGAGTAGCCCCGTTTATCTTTGCAACTCGCGTTGTAGATGAACTCGCACACGTAGTATCCACAATAATCATTCCCTTGTTCCTGCCACAAGAACTTTACGAGAAATAGACTTCAATCAAACTGATAATGAAGCATTATAAATGGCATTGATGAAAGTAGCTAGAATCAACGGGAGATGCGCGAAACTAGCTAGCTAGTAGTACTTACTTTCGGGTATGTATATCGCAGCTTCTTCGGCAGTCCCGGAGCTTCTTCGGTGAACTTTTTCCAAACCCTGCAAGACAAAGAAAATAATTATTACTTGAGATGTCAGGAAATGAACAAAAAGTTGCCGATATGGTGCGATAATGATCGATTGAACTTACTTGTTGAGAATTTTAGTCATGTCCGCATAGGTCTCGGGATCTTTTCGTCTTGAGTCTAAGACGGTTACTAGTCCCTGCTCAAGCTTAATCTCCAGGAGAATATAGTGGAAGCTGCGCACGCGTGCATAGCTCATCAATTACATTACTATAACCTCGCTCGAGTAATAAAGGAAACAGAATATGCACAAGATAGCAACACTCACTTGAAGTTGTAAGGAAAGAGTATTTTATCTTTGTTTTTATTTATTATCAATGATTTCAGCAAGTTGGCCTCGTCACCTTTGGTGCTCTTTTTAACCTGAAATTCATCTATGAGATTTGTGTTAATGAACCCAATATCATACATTTCTGCTTTTCTGCACTCGACGATCTTCAATCTGCATAATATAGTGAGGATAATTATAAATACATGCAATGAAAGAGCTGAGCTATATATGGAGACTTAATGACAGAAGTAGTACTTACAGACAGTAGCAAGTGACCGTTAATTTATCGAGGGCCTTTTGATTGAAAAACTGAAAGAACTCCTCAAATGGAATAGTCAACAAATCAATTCCAACGAGGTCGTGCTCCTCTTTGACTCTCAGATACAAAGTATTCGTCCCCCCAGAATCTCTACAGGTTTTCATGTAACAATCATGGAATATTCGCGTCATCGTTGTTAGAGATTTTTCATCTTTGACAAGAGGCTTCCCGTAATGGTATTTGTGTTCTTCCACCTCCAAGAAGTCATAATGTACATCGGTGGGCAGGTAATCTCTAATATTTCTATAACCGAGCACCATCCTCGGATCATTAGCAACGATATCGCAAGACACCTTGAGCGGGGGGCACGATTGGTCCGCTTGTTTGCCGAGCTGGGCAATTTTTTTCCCAACTCGTCGTTCTGCTAACCTTCGATCACTGATAGTACTTCCCGACCGCTCCGCTTCAATATATACCTTTGCAGTAATGCCCTCATGGTTTTTCTTCAGCGGAGACTTTGGTGGTTTCCTCAGGGCATCGTTAGTGCGCTTTGCTTTCACCGGATCTACCTTCTCCTCCGGAGGTGGATGTCTCTTTGCTTTCACCCCTTCAAAGAAGTCCATCACTTGTTTTTCCATGATCTTCGCGTTTTCTTGCACGGTCCTCTCGTATGGTAACTTCTCTAGAGGCTTGAGAAGTGGACCGAATCTGTATTGCCTCCCGCCTCTGGCTGTACTGCTAAACGCCTGAGCAGACGGAGCGGTAGTGGTTGTCTTCTTTCGTGCTTGCTTACAAAGCGGAGGAGAAGGACTATGACGCGCTGGAGGAGCCGTAGCGGCGGCGGGTCTCTTCCGCCCTTGCTGGCGATGCGGAGAAGGAGGAGGCTGGCTGCTCGGGTGCGCCAGCGCAGGCGGAGAAGGAGGCTGAGTGCCCTGATCACTCGCCGGAGCAGGAGGCGGAGTGCCCTGACTCGCCGGATGAGGAGGAGGAGGCGGAGGTGTCCAGTTCGAAAGGTTGATGAGCTCCTTCCTCCATAGGCATGGAGTCTTCAAAGAAGAACCCAACCGAGTCTCCCCTTCACCGGTAGGGTGGTCAAGCTCGAGGACCTCAAATCCGTCCGTTATTTCATCCACCATCACCCTAGCATATCCTTTTGGAATCGGCCAGCAGTGAAAAGTTGCGCCAGGTTCAGGAGGTGCAACAGAGCCAACAGCCGCCTTGACTTTCAAATTCTTCCATTGCGTCATAAGGTGGCAATTTTGAGACTCCATGATTAAGTCCATAGGGTAGCTAGCAAGAGCCGTGAAGATAGGCTCCAGCTACTGTAGCTCTGTGGAAGCCATGCTGCTTCTCCGCTGAGATGGCAGGGTAGCTTCGGGGGGAAGCTTCGGCGGGTCGCTTGTTGCGATCTGCTTCTCGTCGCTCTATCGCTTGTACCCTTGCGTGCATCACCTGAATTTGGATCTGCTCCACTTTCTTCCTCCTCTCCTGGAATTTGTAACCGCCTGCGTCCGGAAACCCAGCCTTCCATGAAACGGAGCCTGGCGTGCCTCGTGTCCGTCTAGGGTGCTCAGTATTCCCGAGGGCCATTGTGAGCTCGTCGTTCTCTCTGTCTGGAACGAACATCCCTTGCTATGCTGCCTCGATATACTCCTGAAGCCTCAAGACGGGTATTCTCAGTTGCTCGTCCGTCCAAACGGACTTCCCTGATACAGGGTTCAAGGATCTGCCAACCCCGAAGAACCAAGTCTGGCAACGGTCTGGCCAGTTCCTTGTCTCTGGTTCCACCCCTTTATCAATCAGGTCATTCTCAGCCTTGGCCCACAATGGTCGGGCTTTGAGCTAGCCACCTGACCCCATGCGATGGTGATGCTTCTTCTTTGCAGCATTTTTCTTGTTTGTCACTGACATCTTCTTACTCTTGTCTGATGTCTTGTGGGCCACAAATGCCGGCCAGTGATCTCTGATCTTCTCATACCGGCCGGTGAATTCTGGTGTCTTGTCTTCGTCGACAAATGATGTTTTCAGCTCATTCTTCCACCTCCTGAATAGTTCTTCCATCTTCTTAAGAGCATGAGACTTGATCAATTGCTCTTTCACTGGCTTCTCCGGATCCTCCTCTACCGGTAGGGTGAAATTTGCCTTCAGCACGGTCCGAAGATCATCTTTCTGCATATCGGAGACATAAGACACCTCAGGGTCTTCATTCTTAGGCTTTAACCATTGTTGGATACTGATCGGTATCTTGTCCCTAACAAGAACCCCGCACTCAGCAGCAAATGTTTCCTTTGTCCGGATGGGTTCAATCGGCATGCCATCGCGTGCGATTGCTGTGATCTCAAACTTTTCATCCGAGTGCACCTTTTTCTTCAGGCCTTGTCTCTTTACCAAAGTTGTGCTCGATCCAGAGGGCTAGAAAAAAGAAGAAAGACGAGAGTTAATTAATATGTGTACATATACCAAAACAATGAATGCATCAATTAGCTACTCAGCACAGGCTTAACTAATATATTTACCTGGCCGGACTCGGTTCGGTCACCGGAGCCGTCATCACGGTCTCCTTCTTGCACCGGCATTGGGTCACCGGAGCCGTCATCACGGTCTCCTTCTTGCACCGGCATTGGGTCACCGGAGCCATCATAATCATAGCCTGCTTCTTCACCATGTCCTTCCAGACCATCGGTTTCGTTGAGAAACGACATGACGACATCACTTCCTTGTGCGATTATGTCCCCCAACACCGATTCTGTTGCTTCGTCTCGGGGGTGCTCCATAGTTTCTGCAAATATTTACAACATGGCAATTATTATTAAAACAGGACAGATGGATATATTAGTGGCAAACATAGAACTAGCTAGCTAATCACAATAAGGAATCATATTAGTGGCCTCGACACTGCTTCTCTAGGTTTTGGGGTGGCCTCGGCAACGCTTCAAGGGTTTGGGGTGGCCTCGACAACGCTTCAAGGGTATGGGGTGGCCTCTATGACAACGCTCTTTTAACTTGGTAAATTTGGGTTGCCTCGAGAGAGTTTGTCGGGTAGGGGAGCGGCGGGAGGGGGTAGGAGACCAACATCATTTTTTTCTAGGGTTTGGGTGTCCTCGAGAGTTTTAGTCGAGCGAGAGGGCCGGGGGGTGCTCCCGTGGTATAAGTTATCATGGTCGAGAGGGGGTATATCGACAACGATGACATACGACGACCCCTCAACCCTCGAATCCTCTGCGACCCTCGACCCCTCGGTGACCCTCGACCCTCTACCCTAGCTAGTTCCCGACCCTCGCCCCTCGAACCCTCGGCCACCCCTCCCCCCCCCCATGTCAAAGTTATCGGGGAGGGGGTATATCAATAACGACATACCCGATAAAAATAAGAAAAGGAAGAAGAAAAATAAGGAGAAGAAAAAAGAGGAGAAGAAGAAAAAGTAGAATATTTTCTATTTTTCTTAGAATATTTTCTATTTTTTTCTTCTTCTCCTCTATTCCTTTCTTCTTCTCCTCTTTTTTTCCTTTTTTCCTCTTCTTATTTATTTCTCCTCTTCTTCTCTTTTTTCTTTTCCTTCTTCCTAAACTAAACATAAACTAAAATAATCCTAAAACTAAATGAAACTTCTCCTCCTCCCTTTTTTTCATCCTAAAACTTTATGAACAAAATTACAACAGAAAAAAAACAATAAAAATTCTATGAAAAAAATAAAAATTCTATGAACAAAATTACAATAGAAAAAAATCATAAAAATTTTATCAAAAAATGACATATTCTTTGCATATGAACATACAAACATTTGCATATTCTACAATAATATCACCAAAAAAATCTAAGAACAAAAAAATCCTAACTTTTGCATATGAACATACATACATCATCATCATCTACTACTACTACAACAATATGAACAAAACAATAAATATATATGTGAACAGGGGGCCTGTGAGGGAGTCCTAGATTAGGGGATATCCGGACAGCCGGACTATATCCTTTGGCCGGACTGTTGGAGTATGAAGATACAAGATTGGAGACTTCGTCCCGTGTCCGGATGGGACTCTCCTTGGCGTGGAAGGCAAGCTTGGGAATACGGATATATAGATCTCCTTCCTTGTAACCGACTCTGTGTAACCCTAGCCCCCTCCGATGTCTATATAAACCGGAGGGTTTAGTCCGTAGGACCAAGAACAACAATCATACCATAGGCTAGCTTCTAGGGTTTAGCCTCTCTGATCTCGTGGTAGATCAACTCTTGTATTACTCATATTATCAAGAACAATCAAGCAGGACGTAGGGTATTACCTCCATCAAGAGGGCCCGAACCTGGGTAAACATCGTGTCCCCGGCCTCCTGTTACCATCCGCCTTAGACGCACAGTTCGGGACCCCCTACCTGAGATCCGCCGGTTTTGCCACCGACATTGGTGCTTTCATTGAGAGTTCCACTGTGTCGTCACCGTAAGGAAGGATGCCTCGTCTCGTTGTTAAAAACAAGATTACCGCCAGGGGAGCCCTGGCTATCGGCCAAACTCTCCGGCTAGGCAGTTTCATCATGACCGCCCGTTCGGCTGCTGCACCGACGATGACTTCTAGGGTCATCAAAAATAGCCCCCACGTCGGCTCGGAATTTACCGAGCAGATGGATCCAATGGAGCTCTCTTCCCTAAACGAGCTCTTGGATCACATCGCCGCCTTGGGAGTCGCTACAGCCTATGATCGGATTGGGCTTAAAACCGATCGAAGGGAGATTAACTCTCCACCGGTCACCCATCATATTGCGGTGGTGGAGGAACAATGTAGCGTTAATTTCTTCCTCTATCTTGAGGACTAACTATGTCCGGATTCCTGAGCTCTCCGAGCCGGATACCTGTTTACGGGAGGACATCACCCAAGCCCTGAACCTAGAGTCAGGTAGCGGGCCAGACTTATCGGGCAATATCCCGGAATCCGAACTTCCAAGATTGGAAACTCCTTGGCCCCTGGGTCTTAGATCGGGTAAGGGTTCGGACTCAAATCCACCCATCCACCCAAACATAAACGATCTTTCCCACATTAGGCAAGAGCCCCAGGAAATAGTACATCATTATTGGGCTAGATTCCTCCTTGTGATGAAAAAGGTTAAGGACTGTCGCGAGGAAGACGTGGTCTCATTTTTCTGCAATAATTGCATGGACAAGGGAATCCTTAACGCCATAAGTCGCCGTGACATATCACGCTTCGCCGACTTGGCGTCGATAGTTCGAAAGTACTGTGCGATGGAAAGTGCCTGGAAAACCGAAACGAAATTTTGGGATAATCCGGCTCCAAATATACACCCAGTCCGAAGTAAAAGGGTGCACTATCATAAGACACCCGAGTTAATTAAAAGAAGCAAAGACCCTCTACAGGTCGTGGAACCGTATTGGAGGGATGGCTCAACGGACCCTACAAAATTCATAGTACAGCGGATACCATACCAACACACAGCCTTAGAGCATGTTGGGTACTCCGGCAGGTAGCCAAAAGTGGTGAGGATCTTCTCATCCCAGATGCTACAGAGCACCATCCCGTGGATAACAATACAGTATTAACAGTCTTTGAGACCTTTGCATCAAAAAATAGGCACAAGCGAACACTCCGCAGCCTTGCCGAAATCTGCCACGTGGCAGCAATAAATCCATGGAGTGACACGGCTATTACCTTCAATGCCAGTGACGAACCTAAATTCCGAACAGCCCGAGCACCAGCTGCACTGGTCCTCAGTCCAATTGTGGACGACTTTCGACTCACCAAAGTACTCATGGACGGCGGCAGTGGATTAAACCTCATCTATGAGGAAACTCTTCAAAAAATGGAAATAGACTGGAACCGCATTGAGCGAAGTAGCACAACCTTCAGAGGAATCATCCCCAGTCGGGAAGCATGCTGTGCTGGGAAAATCACACTAGATGTGGTATTCGGCACGCCGGAGAATGATACGTCTCCGTCGTATCTACTTTTCCAAACACTTTTGCCCTTGTTTTGGACTCTAACTTGTATGATTTGAATGGAACTAACCCGGACTGACGCTCTTTTCAACAGAATTGCCATGGTGTTGTTTTATGTGCAGAAAACAAATATTCTCGGAATGACCTGAAACTCCACGGAACATCTTAGAAAAAATAATAAAAAATCCTCGCCAAAGATGAAGACCAGGGGTCCCACACCCTTCTCACGAGAGTGGGGGGCGCCCCCCCCCTAGGGCGCGCCCCCCTACCTCGTGGCCCCCCTGGATGCCCTCCGACGCCAACTCCAACTCTATATATTTGCTTTTGGAGAGAAAAAATCAAAGAGAAGAAATCATCGCTTTTAACGATACGGAGCCGCCGCCAAGCCCTAAAACCTCTCGGGAGGGCTGATCTGGAGTCCGTTCGGGGCTCCGGAGAGGGGGATTCGTCGCCGTCGTCATCATCAACCATCCTCCATCACCAATTTCATGATGCTCACCGCCGTGCGTGAGTAATTCCATCATAGGCTTGTTGGACGGTGATGGGTTGGATGAGATTTATCATGTAATCAAGTTAGTTTTGTTAGGGTTTGATTCCTAGTATCCACTATGTTCTGAGATTGATGTTGCTATGACTTTTCTATGCTTAATGCTTGTCACTAGGGCCCGAGTGCCATGATTTCAGATCTGAACCTATTATGTTTTCACGAATATATGTGAGTTCTTGATCCTATCTTGCAAGTCTATAGTCACCTACTATGTGTTATGATCCGGCAACCCCGAAGTGACAATAATCGGGACCACTCCCGGTGATGACCATAGATTGAGGAGTTCATGTATTCACTATGTGCTAATGCTTTGTTCCGGTTCTCTATTAAAAGGAGGCCTTAATATCTCTTAGTTTCCAATAGGACCCCGCTGCCACGGGAGGGTAGGACAAAAGATGTCATGCAAGTTCTTTTCCATAAGCACGTATGACTATATACAGAATACATGCCTACATTACATTAATGAATTGGAGCTAGTTCTGTGTCACCCTATGTTATGACTATTACATGATGAACCGCATCTGACATAATTATCCATCACTGATCTGGTGCCTACGAGTTTTCCATATACTGGTTCTCGCTTATTTACTTTATCGCTGCTACTGTTACAATCACTACAAATTACCAAAAACATTACTTTTGATGTCTTTACTTTTGTTTCCGCTACAACCACAATCATATTACTGTGCTACTAAACACTTTGTTGCAGATACTAAGTTTCCAGGTGTGGTTGAATTGACAACTCAGCTGCTAATACTTGAGAATATTCTTTGGCTCCCCTTGTGTCGAATCAATAAATTTGGGTTGAATACTCTACCCTCGAAAGCTGTTGATATCCCCTATACTTGTGGGTTATCAAGACAAATTTCTGGCGCCGTTGCCGGGGAGCATAGCTCTATTCTTTGAGTCACTTGGGATTTATATCTGCTGGACACTATGAAGAACTTGAGAGATCCAAAAACCAAGATATATCCCTCAACTACGAGGGGAGGTAAGGAACTGCCATCTAGCTCTGCACTTGATTCACCTTCTGTTATGAGTAAGCTAGCGACACCTACACCTGCTTCTGCTATTCGTTCTGATATGTTGCATGTTATTGATGATGCCACTTCTGCTATGCATGATACTTATGATGAAACTACTTCTATGCCTGATACTATTGTGCCCCTTGGTGAATTTCTTGATGAAAAAATTGCTAGGGCTAGAGAAAAAGAAATTATTGAATCTGAATACGATGATGATAGTGATGATGAAAATATGCCTGTTATTCCTGAGGGCTATCTTTTTGATATGGAATCTTCTGTCGCTATTTTAGCTTGCAGAGATAGATATGAGCTTAAGAGGTTATTAGTTAAATGGAACAAAGAATCACTTAGAGATAAGATGAAACCCGAGCCTGCTTTTGCTACTTCACCTATTTGTGTTCCTGGTAAGGATAATGAATTCTCTGTTGATCCTGATATAATTACTTTGGTTGAATCTGATCCGTTTTATGGCTATGAATCTGAAACTGTTGTGGCACATCTTACTAAGTTAAATGATATAGCTGCCCTGTTTACTAATGATGAGAGATCACGTTACTTTTATATACTCAAAATATTTCCGTTCTCATTAAAGGGTGATGCTAAGATATGGTTTAATTCTCTTGATCCTGGTTGTGTGCGTAGTCCCCAGGATATGATTTATTACTTCTCTGCTAAATATTTCCCTGCTCATAAGAAACAAGCTGCTTTGAGGGAAATATACAACTTCGTGCAAATTAAAGAAGAGAGTCTCCCACAAGCTTGGGGGGAGGCTTGTCAAGTTACTTAATGCTTTTCCTGATCATCCTCTTAAGAAACCTGAAATACTTGATATCTTTTATAATGGACTAACTGATGCTTCCAGAGATTACCTGGATAGTTGTGCTAGTTCTTTTTTCAGGGAAAGAACACCGGATGAAGCTAAAATTCTATTGAACAATATGTTGACAAATGAAAATAATTGGGCACCTCCTGAGCCAACTCCTGCTCCAATTACTGAGCCTATTCTTAAACCAACTCCGAAGAAGAGAGGTGTTCTATTCCTCGTTCCCGAAGATATGCAAGAGGCAAAGAAATCTATGAAAGAAAAAGGTATTAAAGCTGAAGACGTTAAGAATTTACCTCCTATTGAAGAAATACATGGTCTTAATATACCGCCTGTTAAAGAAACATATGATCTCAATTCTTTATTTATTGAAGAACCCCATGATCCCGATATCCCGACACAGGTCCCCTATACTTGTGGGTTATCAGAGAACTATAGGTCCGAAGAAATACATTCCAAGTGGCCCTGTTCAGTAGCGGATACCATGCCCTTTTAGGGCGGGAGGCGTTCACGATCTTCCAAGCCATACCCCATTACGGGTACATGAAGCTCAAAATGCCCGGGCCCAACGGAATCATCACTCTCGCTAGTGATCCGGACACAGCACTCCGCGCCGAAAACAAAACAGCCGCATTGGCCCTCGAGGCATTATCTGAAGCCCTTGCGGCCAAGGAATTAACTGCGCTGCGCTCCATAGTGGATAGGGACGACGTGATACTTGACAAGAGATCCAAGTCCACCTCTTTTAAACCAGCGGATGAAATAGTCAAATCCAAAGTCCACCCAACGGACCCTACAAAAACAGCCTCCATCGGGGCACAGTTAAACCCCATAGTGGACGCCGCACTACGAGAGTTCCTGCGTGAGAATTGGGACATATTCGCCTGGCATCCCTCGGATATGTCAGGAATCCCTCGCAGGCTGACCGAGCACAGCCTTAATATTCTAAAGGGATTCAAGCCGGTCAAGCAGACTCTTCAGCGTTTCTCTGAACCTAAGACGACAAGCTATGGGAGAGGAACTAGCCAAGTTATTGGAGGCCGGATTCATTAGAGAAATAAAACACCCGGACTGGCTAGCAAACCTGGTGATGGTACCAAAGAAGGACAAATCCTGGCGCCTATGTGTCGATTTCAAGGACCTCAACAAGGCTTGCCCAAAGGATCCCTTCCCCCTCCCCTGCATCGATCAAATTATCGATGCTACCGCAGGACACGATTCATTGTGTTTCCTCGACGCATACTACAGCTACCACCAAATCAAGATGGCGGAGTCTGACCAAGCCACAACAGCATTTATCACACCATACGGCCCCTTCTGTTTCAACACAATGCCTTTTGGGCTCAAAAACGCCGGCGCAACATATCAGGTCATGATTCAGACATGTCTGGAGAAATAGATCGGCAAAACAGTAGAGGCATACGTAGATGATGTGGTCGTCAAAACCAAACATGTCGACTCTCTAATAGACGACTTGAGGCTCACATTCGACAACCTCCGAACATACGACATCAAGCTCAATCCGGAAAAATGCGTTTTCGGTGTACCAGCCGGAAAGCTCCTGGGCTTCATTGTCTCGAGTAGAGGAATTGAAGCAAATCCGGCCAAAATCCGAGCTCTGTCACCGTTGGCTATCCCAATGGACCTCAAACAAATCCAAAAATTAACCGGATGTGTGGTGGCTCTAAGCCACTTTATCTCCCTCTAAGGAGAAAAGGCATTACCCCTTTATCGCCTCCTTCGGAGCACCGAACACTTCGAGTGGGCGGAGGCTGCCAAAGCCAGATTGGAAGAAATAAAAGCCATACTGGCATCCAACCCAATCCTGGCCGCGCCAAACATCGACGAAACAATGTTGTTGTACATTGCGGCAACTCATTAGGTTGTAAGCGCAGTGCTCGTCGTTGAACAAGAAACGAACAGACATAAATTCCCCCTTCAAAAGCCGGTATATTATGAATCCACTGTCCTCACTCCATGCAAATCACGGTACCCACGTTATCAAAAGATAGCATATGCGGTATTCATGGCATCCCGGAAGCTGCGACACTACTTTCAAGAGTGTTCAATTAAAGTAGCCTCGGAAGTGCCACTTAATGATATTATAAACAACCTTGACACCACAGGCCAGATTGCCAAATGGGCCATTGAGCTCCTCCCGTTTGACACAACATACAAACCCCGGTGAGCCATTAAATCGCAAGTATTGGCCGACTTTGTCGCCGAATGGATGAAAGGCGAACTCCCTAAAGAGTAAGGCGCATACTCCAATTGGATCATGCACTTCGACGGCTCCAAAATGCTGGCTGGCCTGGGGGCTGGCGTCGTCCTGACGTCCCCAACCGGAGATATAGTTCAATACGTACTCTAGATACTGTATAGAGACTCCAACAACGCAGCCGAATACGAAGCCCTGTTACATGGTCTTCGGATGGCAGTTTTCATGGGCATTCAACGCCTGGAGGTGTGTGGGGATCCGAACCTCGCAATATCCCAAATAAATGGAGACTTCGATGCCAAGGACCCGAAAATGGCGGCCTATCGCAACGCCGTCCTAAAGATGTCAGCTCGGTTCGAGGGGCTCGAATTTCACCATGTGGCTCGGGAAAACAATCAGGCGGCGGATATCCTTGCCCGCATCGGCGCAAAACGCGATGCGGTCCCCCCCAACATCTTTTTGGAGAGGTTGTTTAAGCCATCCGTGGTATGGGAAGGGGACACCGGTAACAATAGTCCGGACCCGGCCAAAATGCCCCATACCGAACACTCTGACATAATCGGAGGCTCTGCCACCGAAATAACACCTTCAGCCCACGTAATAATGGCCATCATCGCCCCATGGACAGAACCATTCCTGGCCAACCTAACTAGGCAGGAACTTCCTGAGGACCAAAATGAGGCACGCTGCATAGTGCGGCGATCTAAAGCCTACAGGGTCCACGAGGGAGAGCTGTATAGAAAAAGCACTACCGGAGTCCTTCAAAGTTGCATCTCTGAAGAGGAAGGGCGAAAGCTTTTGGCAGAAATTCACGCTGGACTCGGCGGCCACCACGCCGTAGCCCGGGCCCTTGTAAGCAAGGCCTTCCGTACAGGTTTTTATTGGGCGACGGCCCGGGTAGATGCACAGGACTTGGTCCAATGCTGCGTCGGTTGGCAGCTTTTGCAAACCAAAGCCACATGCCACCCACCGCCCTCCAAACAATCCCCATTACCTGGCCCTTCGCGGTCTAGGGGCTTGACATGGTTGGACCCCTTAAAGGGGGAACCCATAAGAAAAAAATACTTACTGGTCATGGTGGATAAATTCACCAAATGGATAGAAGCCAAACCTGTTAAAATGGCCGAATCCGGACCGGTGATAGACTTCATATCCGGGTTTGTACACCGTTATGGCGTCCCCCACAGCATCATCACTAACAACGGCACGAACTTCACGGCCGATGAGGTAAAACTCTGGTGCAGCAACATGGGCATCAAGCTCGATTATGCTTCTATTTATCACCCACAAACTAACGGCCAAGTTGAGCGAGCAAATGGTCTTATCATGAGCGGCATCAAACCCGTATTAGTGTGGTCCTTAAAGGAGTCTAACACACACTGGATAGAGGAGCTCGACTCCGTACTCTGGGGGCTGCGGACCACGCCGAATCGTACTACCGGATACACACCCTTCTTTATGGTGTACGGTGCAGAGGCGGTTCTACCCTGCGACATAATTCATGACTCACCTCGAGTGTGCATGTACGAAGAAAGAGAAGCCGAGCTCGATCGGAAGGACAGTCTGGACACCCTGGAGGAGGAGCGCGACGTGGCAAAAGCCCATTCAGCATTCTATCAGCAACAGGCTTGAAGATACCAAAGCAGAGAAGTACGGGCCAAAACTTATAACGTTGGCGAGCTAGTTCTACGCCTGCCGGAGAAGAAAAAGACCAAGCTCGAACCCAAATGGGAAGGTCCCTTCATTATTGACCAAGTTATGACCGGTGGAGCGTACCGTCTGCGGGATGCATCGAATAATCGACTTGAGCCGAACCCATGGGACGCAGCCAGGCTCCGAAGATTCTACGCCTAGTGCCGGACTCTATGTTCGTCTCCTTCCTCTGTCCATTTTTTTCATATACATTATCTGTCTTTTCTCTCTTTCTTTCTTTTATTCTTTCTCAAGGCCTTCAAGGGCCAACTTGTGCCTTGCTTGCACACTATTGACGCGCTAACCGCGCTCATTATACCTGGGGGCTTCTTACACAGAAGCTTAATTATTTATCTGGGCTTCATGCCCCGCACATGTGTTATTCTTCCGCATGTACCTTTTCTTTGCCATTATATGCATCGATATGACTTAAGTTTTGGCCAAGCAGGGTTGCCTGGCTCTTGTATTTATGCCCTACGTTCATGTTAATTCGGCTAGGGCATAAGGGGAGCACCTCTGCGATCGTTACTGCCGGGTCAGCCGGATGTGTACCTCAGACTGGGTGAAGCCGAAAGCTAGCGTTCTTAAGGGAATATTCGGTCAGTGAACAAAAGATGGTTTTTATTTATTTTCCATATGTGCCCCCAAATGTTTCTGCCTGCGTCTCCTCACACAGTCTGGACATGCACTTTAGGGCATGCGTACCCAGGGAAAGGAACCCTTAACAGAACTATTCTCCCTGGAAGATGTTTCTTACTACCCATGTAATATAACATAACTAGTTGGGTACTTGTCTATTCAAGCACTAATGACCCCTACGCCTGGTTTCCACGCATACCCCGGTTCTTAAATAACTGAGCAGGTATTCGGATACACTCTGGACTATCGGGTCCCGAGGTTGAAGCGAAAAGGTCCGCCATGACAAATGATTTACAATCCGGCTAGAAGGCATTATACATGTCACTTTAATTACATAGTCATCTAGACTGACTAAATTCCTCTTCTATACCATCCAACAGGCTGTCTAACCTACAATCCTGTTGGGAATACTTTGCGGCTAGTTCTACTTGCCCATACACTAAGCTAACGGGGATCTCTTTCCCATCGGGCCCCACAGGTCTGACCTCGACCATGTGGTTTGGGTCAGCCTTGGTATACCGCGTCTTCACCATGGCCCAGGCTTCCCGGGCACCTTGACGGCAGGCCGATATCTTCCATAATCGGAAGCGCCGCCGTGCTCCCTTGAACTTCTCTGCAAGCTCTCCAATGCCTGCTGGCTGGGAGACGGATGGCCACAAGGCCCGGGCAATACTTTGCATCACCTGGCAAACTTGTTTGTGTAGTTGTGAGAGCTCGGGTAGAAGATCACTCGCAGACCCGGGCATCTCCTCCGCGGGACGACCCGTCAGCATACCTGCAGACATAACTCTGTTAGCCGGCTTCTTCGCCGCACTCTTTTAAGGGTTCGTTCAAGCACTTACTGAAACTGCCACGTCAAAGCCGCTTATTCTCCTCCACAGAGTCTGCAAGCTGGGCTCGAACATCTTTCAGTTCCACGCTCATCTTGGTATTGGCGTCTTGGAGATTGTTTTTCTCCCGCATGACCTTAGTCAGCATGCATTCACCAGCCTTTAGCTGTCGTACGATATGCTGGTCCTCCGGATTCTCTCCGGAGTCATCTGCAATATCTATTGTTAGATCCGCAGCCATGCCGCACACAATATGGTACCTATCATTCTTTGAAACAAATGTTACCAGCTGGGGACTTCTCAGGTTCCTTCAACGGGGCAACGGCAGCCCGAAGTTGGGTCTTGCATTCCTCCAGCTCCTCTGACAGTCGAGTATTCTTCTTTGTAAGAACCTGCACAATAAATGATCCTTAAATCAGTTGTGCCAACTGTTTCAAGTCTCAGGGGCTACTGATATATATACGCATGAAATTTTCTTACCCATACATCCTTTACATACCGGTCCGTGGCTCTAGCTAGACCATTTTGAGCATCACGGATATACGCATCTCATGAGTTGAATGCATCAAACACCTCTTGGGAGAAACAAGCGTCACGGAGTATGGCTCGGCGACGCCTGTGATTCATGGCGCTCTCCACTTCGGAATTCGTAGCGGATATCTTATCCGCATCCTCTATAGAAGGAGCATCCAGAGTGTGCCTCGTGTTAGCTTCCGCCTCTATGTCCGGCCCTGGAGCCCGACAGGTAGAGGCGTGATCGGCGGCCTCTCCGGATATTGTCCGGCAAGCGTTCTTCCTTCTAGGAAGCATGGGTGTTATTATGTTTTTAAAGACGGCAAACCACAGAGTGAGGTGTTGCATCATACCTCTGCACCGGCGTCTCCGTCCAGACCGCCTTCCCTTTTAGCCCGTCCGGCTTTAAAACCGCTTGTTGGTGAGTCACCGCGGGCTCGGCATGGCATCCCGAGGGCCTTCCCTATGAAACACCTTTTGTATATGGTAGGTGAAGTGCATAAAAGGAAATCCTTTTCAAAGGTTAGGACTCCGGTCTCATTTACCTGCGAGGCTGGGAGTATCCCAGGGTAGTCGGCTATAATGGCCACCATGGCATCATCACAGCTTAGCTGATAGAAAATCCTATCAATCAGCTCCACGAATATGTCCGGATCCTCTTTGAGGCCGGGGTCGAGGACCCGTTCAGGATCCTCCGGTTGTGGAGGTGGGCTATTGATCTCCCCTACCGCCTTACGCAGTTCTTGCGATGAAATGGCAAGGTAAATATTTATCATGAAAACAAGGGTAGGATGAAAGTAAAAAGAGCGGAAGCTCACCCAGCTTCGAGGTTTGTTCATGGAGAATCCATCCTGTGGCTTGATGCGGAGGAACTCCTCTTCTTCCCCCTTATACAGATCAGATAGAATTTTTGCTAGAGCAGCAACTGAGTCCGGTCCCTTGCGCTCGCAGCGAGTGGCATCATCTTCCCCGTTGAAGTGCCACATGGGGTGGCCTCGATATTGAAGTGGCTGCACCCCCCGCATAATGCATATTGCCATAACCTCGGTTATTGTCAGTCCTGATTTGGCCAGCAACTTTATCCGGCCCATCAGATAAAATACGTCTCTATCATCTTCCTCCTGTGGGCTCCGTGGGTGCCAGCTTAGGCGTTTCTTCAAAGGGGCGTTTTCGAACTCAGGAAGACCAATCCGGATAGGATCCGGGAGAGGAACATCCTCCATATAAAACCACTCTGAAGGCCAGTCCTCGGACGTCTTCTTCGGGGTACCAGATAGGTATCCGATCCTGGCGATGCGCCATACTTTGGCTCCGCCCACTTGATATATTGATCCCCTCTGTGTACGGGGCACAAGGCAGAACAACTTCTTCCACAACGCGAAATGAGCTTCGCAACCCAGAAACATCTCGCAAAGGGCTACGAAACCAGTGATGTGCAGTATGGAGGCAGGGGTGAGGTTGTGCAACTAGAGGCCATAGAACTCCAGGAGCCCTCGGAGAAATGGATGGATTGGAAATCCGAGTCCCCTTAACAAATAAGGGACAAGGCATACCCGCTCTCCCTTAGAGGGGTTGGGAAAGCTCTCCGCTTGCTCCCCGCCATTATAGGTGACGAGCCCGGCTCGAACCGGGACCATGTACGCTGGAGGGAGGAATCCTTGGGTCTGTAGCTTCACTAATTGGTTGTACGGGGCGGAACACTTCTCCCAATCTCCGGGCTTGAGGTTGCGGGAGCTAGAGGAGGAGCTGCGCTGGCTAGCCATGTTGGGATGGATTTTTTCAGGCGCGCTCCGATGAATGCTCACTGAGGGAGGATGGTGTGGTTGGGATCTGAGGATCCTCGCCTCTTTAATAGACAGTTCATTCACATAGATAGGGTGGAAAATGTAAAAATACCTTGGCTCCTCACATTCGCTTGACACGTGGAAGATGGCCATTATTGGACGCAGAAGCCAAGAAGCGCAACATTTATGAGAAGCCGGACACTATTTAACAGGTACTCGGAGTTTGAAGAAGAACCCGCCTTGCAATACCGAAGACAATCTGCACGCCGGACTCATCATCATTGAAGCTTGGTTCGGGGCTACTGAGGGAGTCCTGGATTAGGGGGTATCCGGACAGCTGGACTATATCCTTTGGCTGGACTGTTGGACTATGAAGATACAAGATTGGAGACCTCGTCCCGTGTCCGGATGGGACTCCCCTTGGCGTGGAAGGCAAGCTTGGCAATACGGATATATCCTTCCTTTTAACCGACTTTGTGTAACCCTAGCCCCCTCTGGTGTCTATATAAACCGGAGGGTTTAGTCCGTAGGACCAAGAACAACAATCATACCATAGGCTAGCTTCTAGGGTTTAGCCTCTCTGATCTCGTGGTAGATCAACTCTTGTATTACTCATATTATCAAGAACAATCAAGCAGGACGTAGGGTATTACCTCCATCAAGAGGGCCCGAACCTGGGTAAACATCGTGTCCCCGGCCTCCCGTTACCATCCGCCTTAGACGCATAGTTCGGGACCCCCTACCCAAGATCCGCCGGTTTTGACACCGACAACCTGCTTCGTCGTCGGCGTCGGGGTGGGCGGCGGCGTTGCGGCGGGCAGGCGGCGGCGTTGGGGCGTGGGGGAGAAGGGGGGAGGAGGGGGAACGGCGCGGTGAGGTGCTCATAATGCAGGCAAGCGGTGGCGAGGTCGGGGCAGGGTGCTCGGCGTGCGTGACGGCGAGGTCGGGTCGGGCAGCGTGTGGCGAGGTCGGGGCAGGCCTCGGCGGCGGCGAGGTCGGGGCAGGGCGCGTCGAGGTCGGGGCAGGGTGCGGTGAGGCAGGGGCAAGGGCGACGGAGACGGCGGACGGGGGCGCGCGGCAGCCTAGCGGCGTCGATGTCATCGGCGTCGTCGGGGCGGAACTGCGAGAAGAGAAGTGAAAATTTTCACAAGACCTGCTTATATACCCAGAGCATTGGTTCCGGTTCATAGCACAAAGAGGGACCAATGCACCCTTTATTCCCGGTTGGTGCCACCAACCGTGACCAAAGGTAAGTTTTCGGCAGCCCAAAGGGCGGGAAGCGGCGGCCTTTGCTTCCGATTGGTGCCACCAACCGGAACCAAAGGCCTCGTGCTCCCCGTGGCCAAAACTTTAGTCTCACCTCGCTAGTTGAGAGGGGCGCGTAGTGGTTTATAAGCCCCACTGCCGCACCCCTCTCGAGCTCCTCTCGATTACAGGCTTACGGGCCTAATTGTCACTACTATGCCTGATGGGCCTACTGGGCCTTCTGCGGGCCTGAATCCTGGCACATGGTAGGGTTTCTAGTCGTATTCAGGCCGTGGTGTCCCGGTAGTTGGCACTTTTTTTGTTGCTTTATTTATTTTATTTTGTTTCTACTTACAACGAAAAACTTACTATTGCTATTTTTATTTATTTTAATAGAGTTTATTTATTTTATTTTTATAAAGTTTATTTATTTTACTTTTCTAAAGTTTATTTATTTTACTTTTATAAAGTTTATTTTGTCTCTACTTCTTTATTTTATAAAAGTTTATTTTATTTTGTTACTACTTATTTATTGTATTAAATTTTAATTTTTTTTAATTTGTTTCTACTTATTTATTTTATTAAAGTTTATTTTATTTTATTATATTGAATTTTAATTTATTTAATTTTTTTTCTACTTATTTATTAAAGTTTATTTTGTTTCTTTCTGCTTTTCATGTTTTGAATAGAAAATGCTTTGATAATTTCAGTGGCATGAATTTTATATAATTTTAGTTTAAAAATACTAGAGGATTATAAAATATGTTTAGTTCACTCCTTTTGCCATTAGAGTTTTATAAAAGCTTTTTAGTTAATTTTCTTTTTGCATGGTATCACCACATAGCATGTGCAAGAAAGTAGAGACGGGTTTCATACGGAAACTCGTCTGTTACAAAGGGATGTCATATTTTTGAACTTATTTGAACTCCAGAGTTTTTCTGTGTTCAAAATGAACCATTCAAAGCCACATCATCAATTTTCAACCCTTTCTGACTTCATTTGTTATTTTTCATGCATTTACTTATTTTTGTGAGCTAAATGACCCTGAAATTAAAAAGCATTTCAAATGAACTCTGAAAAGGTTGAAAGTTGGAATGGTATCATCATTTCATCCACAAAGCATGTGCAAGAAAGTAGAGAGGGTTACGGCAAAAACTGGATGCACTTCGTGTACAAAACGGACAATCTCTTTTGAAGTATGAGGGTTTCATAAGGAAACTCGTCTGTTACAAAGGGGTGTCATTTTTTGAACTTATTTGAACTCTGGAGTTTTTCTGTGTTTAAAATGCACCATTCAAAGCCACGTCATCAATTTTCAACCCTTTATGACTTCATTTGTTATTTTTCATGCATATACTGATTATTTTGACCTATAACACCCTGAAATTGAAAACCATTTCAAATGAACTCTGAAAAGGTTGAAAGTTGGCATGGTATCATAATTTCACCCACATAGCATGTGCAAGAGATTAGATAGGGTTACAGCAAGAACTGGATGCACTTCGTGTACAAAACGGACAATCTCTTTCGAAGTATGAGGGTTTCATACGGAAACTCGTCTATTATGAAGGGATCTCGTTTTTTTGAACTTATTTGAAATCGAGAGTTTTTATGTGTTCAAAATGCACCATCCAAAGACACATCATCAATTTTCAACCCTTTCTGACTTCATTAGTTATTTTTCATGCATTTACTCATTATTTTGAGCTATAAGACCCTGAAATTGAAAAGCATTTCAAATGAACTCTGAAAAGGTTGAAAGTTGGCATGGTATCATCATTTCACCCACATAGCATATGCAAGAAAGTAGAGAGGGTTACGGCAAAAACTGGATGCACTTCGTGTACAAAACAGACAATCTCTTTCCAAGTATAAGAGTTTCATACGGAAACTCGTCTGTTACAAAGGGATTTCATTTTTTTAACTTGTTTGAACTCCATAGTTTTTCTGTGTTCAAAATGCACGATTCAAAGCGACATCATGAATTCTCAACCCTTTCTGACTTCATTAGTTATTTTTCATGCATTTACTGATTATTTTGAGCTATAAGACCCTGAAATTGAAAAGCATTTCAAATGAACTCTGAAAAGGTTAAAAAATTGCATGGTATCATCATTTCACCCACATAGCATGTGGAAGAAAGTAGAGAGGGTTACGGCAAAAACTGGAAGCAGTTCTTGTATAAAACGGACAATCTCTTTCGAAGTATGAGGGTTTCATACGGAAACTCTTATGTTACAAAGGGATTTCATTTTTTTTAACTTGCTTGAACTCCATAGTTTTTCTGTGTTCAAAATGCACCATTCAAAGCCACATCATCAATTTTCAACCCTTTCTGACTTCATTTGTTAT